>NC_031770.1:18426151-18726151 GCF_001522545.3 Parus major
TGTGAGCAGCAAGCACTGAGGGCTCCGTGCAGCAGCACAGCCACAGCCGCAATGCCCACAGCAGCCACGGTGTCCTTGGTGCCCTCGGTGCCGGGGCTGATGTCACAGAGCGGTGGGTTCCGTGTTCTGAGTGCTGGAGGGGGGTCTGGGGCATTGGGGGAGGGGCAGCAACTAATTGAGGAGCTATGGAATGGTTTGTGGTAGAAGGGAGCTTTGAAGATCATCCAGCGTTGATCCCCTTGCTTTGGGCATGGAGGGATAGCTTGTACTGCTAAAGGTTGTTCAGAGCCTGTCTCAGAATCTGTCTGTATACACTTCAAGGGATGGGGCATCCACAGCTGCTTGGGACAACTTTACCAATTCCTCAGTATGCTCACAGTCAAGAATTCCATCTCAATATCTTATCTAAAGTTACCCTCTGTCATTGTAAAGTCATTGCCCCTTGTTTTATCACTACCTACCCTCGTAGGAAGGCTCCCTGCAGTTTTCTGTATGTCCCTTTTCTTCCAGGATGGTGCTGTGCAGTCCCTGGGAAAGGCAGTGGCTGTCTCCTGTCACTGTCTGCTACTATCTCACAGGAAAACAGCTGTGAGATGAAAACCAGGTGTCCTGGTTTTGGGCAAATTTGGGAGAGAGCCTCCTAGTGGGGTTCCTCCCGAAAACAAATTTTAGTGGCCCCTCCCCCAACTGGTTCAGGAAAAGATTTCCTTGGAGAAAAACAGAAAA
The DNA here is from genome assembly GCF_001522545.3 of Parus major. Taxonomy (NCBI): domain Eukaryota; kingdom Metazoa; phylum Chordata; class Aves; order Passeriformes; family Paridae; genus Parus; species Parus major. The sequence continues at coordinate 18,426,878 of NC_031770.1, forward strand.
AACCTGTTTATTTAACAGAAATTGAATAATATGAAACAATAAAACCTCTTGCTGTTTGATAAGGTGTGAAATCCAGAAAAGGTCCTTTTCATGTGGTGTAGCTTGGCTCGCTCAGGTTTTTATCAGTCCATCTGGCACTGGAAAGTGCCAAGGCCCAGATCCAGGTGGGCCACTGGTGTGAACTGCTGGGGTTTGTCTGGGTTTTCAGTCCAGAGCAGCTTTGAACAGTTCCAAAAAAATGGGAAAAAACCAGTCTGGGGAACTTCTCTGCCTCAGGTAGCTAGAAAACAAAAAGCCAAGGAGAGCTCTGTCCCACTGTCTGTCTGTGCTGCAGATGGCACGTTCCGGGAGCAGGATGTGGGCTAGTGAGTGCTCTTTCTGAACGCAAACTGTGCGCTTCTTCTTTCACCTGCTTCACTCTCAGAGCCAGTCTTAAATGTGTAGAACTTAATATGTAACATAAACAAGGTGATTTGGGATAGAAGCATCATAAAGTCACCCCAGGACACATGGCATCACAGCCTCTTTGAAATTTCATTGCTTCCCTGGTCTCTGCAGCCTTTTCTCCACAAGATTCTTCCCAAAAGAGAATCACTCTGGAAGAGGGCTCCTGCAGGAAGCACGTGTGTGCTTGGGTCAGGAGCCAATCCAGTCACAGCCACAGTGGATGAGCAGTGAAGTGCCCAAGCTGCACCACCCTTCCTGCAGAAGACGCAGTGAAATGTAGGTTTAGCACATTCTGTGATGGCCACATCAGCCTGGCTTCATTCTCCTCATCCTGGACTGCTTGCCATAAAGTGGACAATGGTGCCTTTACCCCATTGCAGAGAAAGTGGAGATCGAGCCAAGCCAATTTTGTTATTATAACCTATAGTGATGTTAGCCACCTTTAACCAAAATATGAAGGACTCAACATGGAATAACCTTGGCAAAACTCCATTTGTGTATAGGGAAACCTCTTGTTCTCTCATTTTCCAGACACAACTATTGTTAGCCACACTTGAATAGTGAACATTTAAGAAGCAAGATGAACAAAGTAAAAGAAATTTAAAATTAAAATTAATTTAATTAAAAATTGTCATATTATTTTAACTAAAGTGTTCGATTTCAATTCCAGCTACAGGAAGTTTATTCTCCGAGGGTTCAGGTGTGTTCAGGTAATCGCAGTCAAAAGTGACAGTAGAGGAGACTGGATGAAAGGAGTAACACGTCCACTTCTTTTAGTGGCAGTGTAACTGTTTGTCAAGAACAGCACCTGGGTGTGGACTCCAGAAACCCCCACACCCTCTTACCTGTTGTGCCCATCAGCAGGCTCACAGAGATGAGTCTCCATCACACTGCAGGTTGGCTGATGGCTGATGGAAAACCATTCCCAGAGTCATGCCTGGTCTAAGTTCTCCTGTTGTTTCCCCACTGACAGAATGTTTGTTTCTGAGAATCACCTTCCATGAAAGAGATGCTAATGAGAGGCCTCTGGAGAACAAGGGCGAGAAGGATCTGGGTTGAAGAAAACATGGTCTCGTAAGATTAAACATAGTATGAATGGATTTGGTGTTTAATGTTTAAAGAGAAGGTAGAAGAGAGCTGTGAAAAGCCCTTTTAATATTGACAAGAATGTTCCTTAAAACAAAGATTAATTACAGTTTGCACCTCATAATGCAGTGGACTTAAGATGGAAGCTTGCCCATGTTATGAAAATACATGGGTACCCTCGTAGGTGAAAGTTGGAGAAAAGCATTAATTCATTTATTAAAGTTCAGTGTTTCAAAATAATTTTCTTAGGGGAATGTGTTTGTAAAGATTTAATTGGTCTATTTTTTTTCCAGAGCTACTAAATGTATAGGGTAATTGGATGAGGAATCAACATGTTGTAGTCTGTGTTTTGGAGGCAATTTGCCTAGATTGCCAGAATGTGCCTTTTATTATTTTACTACTAGATTTATAGAATAAACTATAACCAGAGGGAGTGTAATCATTGGGACTATTCCTAGTCTCATTCCACTAGCTTGTGGTGCTTTCCTGACTCACTGCTTCATATTCAAGGGTCTGCAGAGTGTCTGAGTTGTCTCCTCTGTACCTCAAGCAGAGTAGTTCTGGCCAATATCCCAATATCCTGGAGTTACAAGTTCATCCTTTCAGAAGAATAAAAAGATAATTTTCTTTTAAAGAAAGATAACAAGAACATGTATTTCATCAGGGAGGACTTCAATCTATGAGACTAGGGTGGCTGAATTAGGGCTTTGACTTGCCCAGCATACTACTTTGGTCATACAGAATTCTTCAAGTCCTGATATATCAGAAAGAACACTTGATCTATCAGGAAAAGAATAGCTTCTAAACTTGTTTTTGTGATTCCATATCAGACTGGGAGAACTCAGTGATAAAAAGCTATTTCTGCTTTTAAAGTCAAGGCTTGTAGCTCCTGAGAACAGCTTCAAGAGCCATTCACAGGATACCACTATGACATGGAGTGTTTGTGTTTGAGAAAGTGATGGCCACAGAAATCAATAGATCCTGCAAGAAACTGGATTCTTTCTGTATGAAAAAGCTTTAGCAAACAGTAAACCACTGTCCAACAGAAGCTGATGTTCTCCAAATTCAGAACAGCTGCCCACTGTGAATGTTTACTTTTTTGGTATTTCGTTTTTGAGTGATGGTTCTGACATACAAATGATGAAAGATAATCCCTGCAGCCTAAAGCAGCTCAGCTTCCAACAGTGTCCTTTTCATTTTTGGCAGAGAATATTTTGCAACCCAGCTGAAAAGCTGGAGTGCATTTGGATGTCTCTTTTCAACCATGATTGGGCAGATGCTCATAAGGGAGAGAGAGTTACAAAGAATGTTTCCTCTCCTGAATTTTAGGACTATGCCCAAGAAAATGCCAAATTCACATGATTCCAGTTGTCTGTCCTGAAGCAGACAGCTTTCTAATAAATTTCTAATTTATGTTATTAAAGCTCAGGAAAGTTGTGAATTCTCAATATCGTAGCTCTTCACCTATTGCTCATGGAGACTGTTAATTCTGCACTTATGCTTTGAGAAAAAGCTCAAAGCTGCAGACACATAGCTCTGTAAGCTGATGGACATTTTGGTATTTATGGTTCTGACTGCTTACATGTGGGTGGGTACAGCCTAAGTACAGATGTGAGTGTTAGCAATACTGAATATTATTTTCAAAGCAGACCCTGGATCATGTAAGCTCTTCTCATGCACATGCTTGGATATGATTAATATGAATAGACTTCCACTACAAAGTTAGTTGTGTTTTTGTTGCACAGTCTGTTTTCTTTCATTTATATTTGTTTGAGGTCATTGCAAATACTGCCTGTGGAGTTTTATGTCTATGTTGACTTTCAAATTCTGAAAAGTTTTTTGATACCCAAGTTGTACAAGATGGTATGTTCTTCACTTATTTTGGAGAGAAATAATAAATCTTAACTGACTTACTGATACCTCCACATTTCCAATGTACTTCATTTCCATTCCCAATCTACTTCAGATTCAGCATGGAAATTAAAAAGAAAAAAAAAATCTGTCCTAATAGCTTTAAATGAGGAATCTACTACTTATTTAGTTTGATGTTGAGATTAAGTTAGCTTAATTTCTCAGCTAGAAGCATCCAAGAAGATGTAAGTAGTTTTGAATGAGGAGCATTGTTTGGAAGTTACACTTCTAAATATTTCTGTAGTGACTGATTTTTTTTCAGTGATTTTCTTCTTGAGGTGGAGTCATGAAATGTAGGCATGGTAAAATATTTAAGATTTCACATGGCTTTTTATTTTGTGAAATGCTGAATTTGGTGAGTCATTACAGGGACGATACTGACCTAAACAGAGTAGCCGACTATATCACTGGGGTGATACCTTAGGATCTTCACTAGTCTTAAGGTACATCACAATTCTCCCCAGCAGGGGTTTGCCAGAAAACTTTGAGAACAATGCTGGGCCTTCCAGACATTCAGCAGTTTGTCTGGGAACCCTTTTTTAGTATTTTTGGAGCAAATATATTTTGTCTAAGACCATACTGTCCCTGATTTCTGGAAGCACTTTATGTTTGGTACCCATTTAAAGTAGCTCTCCTCTGAATCTCTATGAGAAAATAGGGTGAGAGAAGAGGAAAAATGATTAATTGCTTTGCTTCTCATTGGCAAAATATTTTTTTTTCCTTTACATGGACATAGAAAAAGAGATACTGGAAATTTCTATTTTTAAGAAAAATTTAAATGGTTGAAATTTTATTTCATATTGGAAATGGATTGTCTGCAATGTATTTTCCAAGGAGTTCCAACTGTCTGTAAACATAGAAGGGCTGGGAAAAGTTAGGTTACATGGCATATCTATTTATTTCTGCTGTTTTTTATTAAACTACATCCTTCAGAAATTAATGTAGACCAAGAAAACAATTTGCATGCAAGTGATCATATTGGTTTGCCAGGTATGTTTACACTGTTCTTTTCTTACAAGGCAAGATAATACAATCGTCCAGATCACTGCTAATTCTTGTGTCTGTAGCATGGTGGTACTCTGTATGATGTACAATGTGAAGCTCAGGCATTCCAAGAGATACACAGAGATATTTTAATGTGGAAAAAAGTTAATTACCAACTGATTTATGAACATAGCTTTCCCCAGAAATATGACTGGATTGAGTAGAGCTCATTTTTATTGGACAGTTGGGTGTAGCTGTGACAAGCATAAAGTTAAAGAACCAGTTTTCTTGACGTTTGCATGGGAAGCTGGATGTGACTTCCTGACTTCTATAGCTTCAGTTCTTCCAATTCATTCACATTTCAGCTGAGTAATGTTATTCTGCACTAGTATTTCCCATACACCACACAGAGAGCTGCAAAGCAATCATAGCAGAAACAGGCTTTGGGTTTTCATTAGTCAGGTGGTGTGTAGCATCTTTATTCATATTTCACTAGTGTAAACTGAGAGATGCAGTACATAATCTACTCTGCTCTTGTACTGAAGAACAAGTGTTACAATCCTTGTTGTCCATGCTATAGGTAAAGAAACCTACAGATTTGACTTGAGCAATAAGGAATAAATTTTGGATGTTGAACATGGCATTCTGTGGTGCAAATTAAAAAGAGAGGGAAAATACATAATCACATGTTAATGGGAGGGTGGTGACTGTGGGAAGCTTCTCTAGAAATTGGAAAGAAATTTGTTTGTAGGTGATTCTTCTGTTGGGGTTTGAGAACTCAGGAGTACAGAAAGAATGTGTGTGTACATATCTAAAAAGTATTTCTTCATAGTTTTGAGGTGAAGAAGTAGAAGAAAATAAAAGTGAAGCAGAAATGGGCAGAGTTGTTTTGGAAGTGAGACATTTCCTACGGTCTTTTTATTCTGAGCAAGGGAAACACATTTTTGTGTTGAGTTTGGAACAAATTCTATCTTCTTCATGCTTTTCGTTTTCCATAACCTGTATTTATGATGTGATTTTTCTTTTAATTTTATTAAAAGTATATTTAAAACATACTTCAGTAAAAATGGCAATAAAAACTTAAAGCATAGGTGTCCATATAAAGTCCATTTAAACTGTTGGTGTTGTGTATTTTATTCAGTTTGCTGGTTCAGTCCACATATGACTACGTGTATACATACACATGTAAAAGGTTAATGGATTGTCTGGATTTTCCAATATCACACTGAACATTTCCAAGCATATTTTAAGGCTTGACATGTCTTTCACATTCTGTCCCAAAGCCATAGAGACGTCTTTGTCTAAAGATGTGTACACATTTATGGATGGTGTGAAGTTTTTTACAATTTCCTTGGCAACCCAACAATATTTACATTACCACAATTTTCTTATGCAGTAAACATTTGCTGTTCAGCTGGCTGGGACACCCCTAATCTCTTCCTTTGTGTTGTGTGACTGGGATAGCCCAGATTTTTGAACTGTCATTTCCTGGACATGCGTGTGGACAAAGGGCCTGTCGATTCTCTGTAAAACTGTGTAAATTTGTTTGTTTATTTCATGGAAATGCAAGCAAGAATCATCTGTGGTGCCATAAAAATTTTTTTCAGGGGTGCGTATGGGAAACTGGGAAGATTTCCCAGGCAAAATACTAAATCTGTGGCTTTTCTTGCTGCTATTTCATATTTTCTTAAGAAGTCTTCCCAAGTCCTTTAAAGTCTTTTTCCTCATTTGCTGAGGGCTACTTCAGATCTTCACTCATGCAGTTTTTCTGCTTTTCAGAGTTAGTTCTTTGAAAAGATGTTGCTGGCATTTATAACTAAGTATTTGATCAAAGGATACAGTCAAACAGATGTAGAAGGACATTCTGGTTCAGTTCACACAAGGAGGGTTCAGCAGAGCCTTTCAGAAGTGAGTGTGCCTAGCTGTAAGAGTTTCTTTTCAGCCCTAGGATCCAGGCTGGATTGTAATGTATCTAAGAGCTCCAGAAGTTCATGGTTCTGCTGTGGCTGCTGGTTTGTCCCTTTGTCAATATGTATTACTGACCACATCCTATCATCCTCTGGACCCAATTTCTTCATGATCTGGGAACCAGCAACAGGACCTGAGAAAATGGCCTGGAGCTGTGTCAGAGGAGGTTGAGATTAGACATTAGGAAAAGCTTCTTCACCTAGAGAGAGTGGTTGGGCACTGGAAGTGGTCACAGCAACAAGCCTGACAGAGCTCATGGAGCATTTGGACAATCCTGGGAGGTGGACATCAGTGATCCTTGTGGGTCCCTTTCAGCTCAGGAAAATCTATGATTCCATGATATTATGAGCACCTTCTGCTCTGAAGGAAAAGGCAGTAAAATGTTTTCTGGAGACAAAATATTTTGTTTTCTGAGCCACAAAAAAGAAGAGGTCTACCTCAGCTGGCAGAGTACTGACCCCGGGAGCTGCAGGATGCCGGCTGCACGCAGACACGAGATGACATCTCGGAAGAGAAGGGCGGGCTGGAGGCTGTGCCAAGGCCGGCAGGACGAGCCCGAGCGGCCGCGGGAGGGCGGCAGAGCCTCAGGAATGGAGAGACTCCGCTGCCCGTCCTGGTCCTGCCGGCCCGCGGGAGCTGCGAGCGCCGCTGGAAAACAACTCCGGCTACAACAGGAGGGGGTCGGCGTGTGCCACAGACAAAACAGGAGATGAGCTCAAATTCGACTCGCTTCTGCTCTTATTTCTATGGGTCATTCTTTAATTATGTCCGTCCAGATTAGACTGTAAGGTCCTTGGTGTAGGGGCTTGTATTGCTAGGCACACCCATGACACTTCTGCAAATAATTAACTGCTGTAATTATCGTGCTTGTAAAGCACCCCCACTTGACATTGCTACGGGGCAGCTAGTCTGTATCTGAATGTGACTGTGTCAGACAGACCAGGACCTTGAGTCAAAAACTGGAGGAGGCTAAGCCCTCACTGACAAATGTGATTTATTGCTTTGAAACATTTGTATAAGGAAAACAAAATGTGACCCATTTAAGCTTTTCCTCTAAGTACTTTCTGGACAAGAATGGCCAGACTGCTGGGGATTAATGCTTCTCAACTGAGAGATTTGGGAGAACCACGTTCTAACCAGGTTCTATGGGTTAGAACTACATATTAAAATGAGAAAGAAGTGCACTAGCAAGGGCTCTTGTGAGATCTTGGCAAGTATTTATTTCACCATCTTTTAAGATGCTTATCAGTTGCAGATGAGGTGGCTAGGAGCATGGCCTTCCACAGATGCTGATCTTCTTCCATGTACTGTCATGATTCTCAGTGGAAGCTGTGAGCAATCTCACCTACCTCTAGAAGACCTGCTTGGGATGTTCCCTATCCCCTTCTCTGGCTCTCAAAGTGATGCGGTCCCCCTCTTCAAAGATGTCATTTTTTGCAGTACAGGAGTCCTGAGCTCTTGCAGGGGGATAGCAGGATGCTGCTAGTTAGTGAAGTTGGCTTTTAACAGAGGAAATGTTCTAAAGTAAATTTACACCAAGAATGTGCAGGATTAACATTGCAGAAAGTCAACACAGGCATGTGTGTGCTTGTGTGTGTAAATCTTCATCCCATGATTTCAGAGAAAGAGTGATGTTTACTCCAGAAAGCACACTGGTGCTAGCAGAAGCTGGCCTGGCGGTGTCAGGCCTGCAGCTAAGAGATTGAAAACAGCACCTAAAGCAGTAGTCAGACTTTCTATCTGAAAGGGATTATTTGGGACCTCTCGGGTTATTTCCTTCTTTATCTCCTGTGGAAAAAGCAACACCTCAACAGGCCCCTAAAAGGAGGAAACAGCCCAGGTGATCCTCTTTGCAGCTGAGCACTTCAACTACTTAAATACAGGATCAGTCTCCTTCTTTCTCTCATGAGTTTTACCCTCTTGGCTATCCACTGAGGTACCTCCAAAAGGGGAATAGACTGGGATCACATATAGTTTATTAATATTCTGTGCTGAGGTGAAACTTGGGAGAGGGGATGCCATGGATTTACCCCCCTCTTGGGCTGAGGAGCTTCTAGGCCTGTGTCTTAATGCCCTTTGCCCATCTGGGGCTTGGCATAGGCATTTTTTGCACCACAGGTCCAGCTGGAATGTTTATTCTTTCACCAAAGAGACCATGCCCTACACTTCAGCTCAGATGCTACATCTCATCAGTCATCCTGCATCTAAATGATGCTCCACTGACAATTTTGGGCTGAAGAGCTCATGCTTATATATATTTGTATATGTACATTGATTCAGAAAGGCCAGTGAGTCTGTGGTGGCCCACTGATACCGTACAGGCTTTGTCACATGGATGTGCTTAAACTTAAACTTTTCAGCTCTCCTGGGAGATAGGTTGGTGTTAATCCCATTTTAAAAATGAAGGTTTATTGCCCTTCACTGAGAGGCTCCAGCAGAGCATAACTGTGCAGAGAACAGAGTTGTGTGCTGTCCTCAAGCTGTGCTGCCCCACTTTGGCATCCCCTCTGTGTCAAGGCCAGAGGCCAAGCTCCACAGCTCTCCCAAGCACATTGAACTCAACAGCATCAAACACTTATAAGAGCACAATTTGGTCTTAAATATGCAAAAGATTTAAATGGGTGATTTGACACACCAAGACAAGAGAGGGACTTCTGAAAAATAGCAAAAGGTTGTGAAATTGCTAAGGGATTAAGTTGTTTGAATCATTGTTCCAGCTTTATTAAAAAAAGGTATAAATTCATTTCAGTTCTTAGTGGATCTCAAGCTGCCAATTTCTGAGCTTTCACAGCCTTTGATGTGATTCCAACTTTCTATGATGTAAGTGGATTATTTTTTCCTTAATTCTGAAGAGGCCATTTCCCTCCCAGCCCCCTCCAGAAAAACGTTGCAGCAGACTCAAACCAAACACTGACTTTGGCTCATTGTGGATATTAACCCACTCTCTGCAGTGGTTTATTTATCATATGCTTCTTTTGAGACTTGAATATTAAGGGAAGATACCAGTGGTAAACCACTATTTTAAATAACAGTGATCCTAAAACACACAATGGACCTTGCAATCCAGTTCCAAACTGCATACATAAAGAACAGTTAATCCATCCTTTAAATACAGCCAGCTTTGGGGTGGAATATGGCAGCTTTTTAGCATATAGAACAGCAAAACACAATTTAGACTGCAGCGTGAGGAATAGTTTATCCAACAAAAAAGCAAAAGGAAAATGTAGACAGGAAGAATGCAACTATGTACCTGGACTTAATCCAATACACCTGAGCTGACATTTCTGGTATTACTGAAACGGCCCCAGACCCCTTAAATCAGAGCAAAAATCAAGACTATGCACCTTGTGCAGTAGCAGAGACTTCCAGTGGTACCAGGGTCCTTACTGTGGGTGTGGATAAGCTGGATCACTGCAGGCTCAGAGGAAGATATCTGTGTATTGCATTATCAATGTTACAGCCTGTACACTTCTAGCATAGTAATACCTCTGGTGAGACAAATACTTTGGATGAAAATTGCTGAAATCAGACAAGTGTGGCTGAAGATATTGATGTATATCTGGGACCAAAAATAATGCAGCCTTTAACAAAGAGTTTCAGTAACAAACTTCGTATTTTCTCCATTTTGCACTGGTTGTACTTTCTTATGAGGCATCCAGCACCTTTTAAATTACAGTGGCAACTGATGTCCTGAAGGGTCTGGTGAGATATCCAGGAGCAGGGAGATGCAGAAAGCTTCCTATGGGCACTAAGGAAGAATGACCATTCTGTGACAGGGATATGAGGGCATGGTCACACATCCCTTTTGATAGCTGTCACACATTATCTTTTACCATGGGCAGGAGCTTGACTTGTCCAACCTGAAAAGTGGTTTAGTTTTGCAATGCACCAGACTTTACAGATGAAACTTAGAACACACAATCTGCTTTACCTTGCATAGCTTTAAGCGTGTCCTAGCATGGCAGAGATGTGGAAAATTTGGGGAAAAATCTCCACTGTCTTCTCCAGTATGAGCTTTCTTGCAGGTGTGCTGAGGATCATCTGGTGCTGCTCTGGCAGGTTTTATTTTTATGCTCTTCTGTTCTATAAGCAGCATTTTTAGGTTTTCTGAATTGCAATGTTTCTCTCAGAAGCAAAACAGTGGTTTGTAAATTTGGGTGTTTAGCTCTTATAAATGCCATATCAGCAGGTTTCAATAAGCAATCAAATTTCTTTACTTGAGACTTACAAGTGATTCATTCTTTGATTGCTTTACTATTCCACAGGAGAATTTGGTACACAGGCTGTGAAACCAATAATAGTGTAATTAATACATGCCTAATTTTGGGGATGGCTATGAATTAGTTGTAAGGAAAATGTTTTCTCTGCATAAGCAATGAAAGAACTCAAAATCTGAACAGATAGAATTAATTTGCATACTCCCAACCTAAATTTTACAGAAAATTGAAATCTGAAATTTTGTGTTGAATATGTGCTCAGCAGTTGCTTTCAACATGTTTCCCCTCTAGGAAAAAAGTTGCTTAATCTAGCACCCAGTATGCACTAGATGGCACTGTTTTATAGTGTGTGGAGCTGTCGTTTGTCCTGCAGCTGAGTATTCCTCTGCAGGGAAAGTCAGTGCTTGGATAGTTGCTACATTTGAAATAGTGATAAATAAACATCTTCCACCCGATCTGATTGCTGTTGTTTAATACACATATTGGCTCAAAGCAAAATAATGAAGCAACACTTGCTAAGGGATTTTGGTCTGGAATCTGGAAATAAGGTCCACACCTAAAACTTTACACCAACTAAACTAAAATCAACGAACATTTTAGGAGACTTATTCAGGCTTCAAATCCTTGCAAATCTCCTTAGCCCCTTGTCTGAGCAGTACTAGAAGACTCCAGGAGCCTGACACCAGAGACAAGGGAACCTCATAGACATGCATACAGTACCCTGTATACACCTGGACGCTAACTCATTATCATCACCAGACCGTGGATTTGGCCTAAAATATACGGCATAAGCATGTCCTGCCTGTCTATGTAACTTCATTGCTCTCATCTGTAAAATGAGGATTTCTCCTTTCCCCTCCTCTTATTGGATTAGGCTGTAAATCACAGCTATGCTCAGGTTTCCCTGTTTTTGGCTGGGGCCTCAAGGCTGCTATTACTATGAATAATGCTATGTCTTCATAATGTATTATGGTCCCAAAATAGCAATGAGCTATATAGGAAACTGTGTCCCAGGATAATACCAGTATGGTTTTTACAGTCCAAGTGGATATTAATTTGAATAATATTAAGGTTCCCTTTGCATAATAGTAGACACTAGTTGTTTAAATTTAGGTGTTACACTCTATATATCTGAACACAGAATGACTCTGAATTGCTTATTACTCTGTTGCACACACTTACTGCTAATGTCACTTACGGGATTGTGAGAGGATGAGTGAGATTCAGCTATTTGATTTTTTTTCCCTGTGACACAGAAGAGCTTTTTGTGGCTCTGGTTTTTCAGGTCACATTCATTTGCTGTCCTTCTAGGGTTTGAAACTGGCAGCTCAACGGCAATGGACAAAGGCAGTCAACCCAGTGAGCCACCAAAGCACACTTCAGAGCCAACAGGCATTTCTGAGGACACCAAGCTCTGTCTTCCCTCTGACAAAAGCAGTTCAGCTGGGTTTTGTTCACTAGGTGGCACAAATGCATAAGAGATTGATTTAGAAAAGTTTTCTCTGCATCTCTACTGTTGATGTTGTAAATGTTTCCAGGGTAATTTTGAACATGTTTCAAGAGTGATTTAGGCTCCAAAGTTCGTTTTTGAAGAAAGACCCATAGTGATATGTTCACTGGGGAAAAGCCAGTGCACTGAGTCTTAGTCAGTTGAGGGTTGCTTTGCTGCATTCATGTCCTTCATAATGAATTGGTTGTATCAAAGTCTCCTCTTCCCTTCTTAGTCTTCTCCCAGAACACAGAACCAACAGAAGAAAAGTTTTGCTAGACTGACATGAGCATAATGGTGTCAATACAATTCGTTTTTAATTGGAGAGGCAAAATATTTGTGGAAAAAAAATAATACTGAAAAAATTCCTATCAATTCCTATAATGGAGGCAAGAATGTAGAAAAAGACCCTCACTGAGTTGCAAGAACAGTATAAACTGGACAGCATTAATGGAAATATCAGTAGATGAAAGAGATGAAAGAGCCATATCCTTTCTCACCTAGGGTTTTTCTGGATTGAGGGAGCAGAGGCACTGGTGCAGCAGTGGGGGCTGACCTATCTTCCTGTTATCCACCAGTCACATAGCTTCCCTCAGAGCTGGAAACATTCGACTGGACATGTGAGCTTCGACGACTTAATTTGAGGTTCCTTTTCTGGCTTGTCAATACAAGTGGATTTCATACATGTGCTTTTAGAAAGTGCAGGCAGAAATCCTAAATGATTGATGTGCTCTTCTTCTTTCTCTGAGGATCTATTTTACTGCTTAAGTTTTCCAGAATTCCACTAAACATATATATATATATATATATACACGCTTCATAAATTCTTTTTGTTAAGGAATAATCAATTCTTGGGTTTCTCTCTCTATCTCCACTGCTTAACCCTGAAGATAATAGAAATTATGTGATTTCAAGGTCAAGGCTGAGTACAAGACCTGCTGGCTCATGAGATTTGTGCTGTGCATCAGGAGGGAGCAGACAGTGGCAGAAGGCCACCATAACCATTAAAATGCAAGTAGAATACTGAAGGTAGGGAGGGCTCAGGCTTTGAAAGTGAGTAACTTAAACATTTTCTTTCCAAACATCTGTAAATTGTTAGTTTGATTTATTTTGAATTAAAAATCATTTTCAGCAGACTGACAGCTTATTTTAATTTTCAGCCATTAGACTTTTCAGATGTCTGAATTTCATGCTGCTCCATTGCCTTTGATGCTGGAGAAAGGTGCCCCTGCTCATCAGGTATACTTGGGTCCCTTACCAATGAGTAAAGTTCTTTTCTTCCTCTGTGTACACCATGATCAAATCCTTGAGGCTGTCTACTATCCCTATTGAAACTCTGATACCATTTTCAGTCCTGTTTGAAACAGCATTATGCTCACTTCCTAGGCCAGTCAGATGAAGCAGTGTCTTGGTTTAAAGCGATGGTGCCAAACACTATAACAAATATGAGATGTCAGTGTCTCTGTATGGAGAAAACCAACATAAAAGTGTTCAAGACTTAAAGCACCCATTTCTCCACTCTTTCTCCTCCACTGTTGTCATTTTGCTTTTGTTACAGTGGTTACTGTTTGTTCAGTGAAATTACTCATTCTGTCTTTCTGGAAATCCAAAAATCAACTTGTCTAAGTGTTTTTACCCCTAATTTAAAAGTATTAGATTATATCTCTATCATTCACTTTGGTAACAAGTATTGACTGGAGTTCAAACAATGCCTATGATTCTGACCTTGTTGCTCTGACAACTGAAATTGCTGGATTTGATATTAATTTTTACATCTATAGCTGAGTAAGGACTTCCAGCTAATTCAGATCTGTCATGATCTTTTTAGAAAGTATATCTAACCCTTAAACTTGATCTGAATTTAAATCTAAATTTAAACAGACTCATGAGGCAAAAGTAGAGTTAAGTTTCTACAGATGAAAATGTTCAGCATCAGATGGTCCATGTATGCATAAAATTCAAATAATCTGATATGGCTGCATTTTCTTTATTTTGAGGCCCACACCATAGGATTTAATATTGTTTTATCCTATGAAATTCTTCCTTGGCAAATCTTTTAGGTTTGCTCAAAAGCAGTAGCAAGCTCAGCAGATCTTTTAGATGAATGAGTTATTTTGACAGGCCCAAGAATTGACTCATCTCTAATAAAAATCTGACCACCCTACAACAGAACCCAATATGGATTGTGGCAATGACACCACAGGGTGTGTTTCACTATTATGATTCCTCCTCTTATTATCTTAGTATTTATGGTAAAAAAGAGTTTTCTGTTGATCATAGCCAGCAGATAGCAAACATACCTCCCAGTACGTGACTTGACCTCAGAATGCTGTTAAGTTTGGACATTATAGGAACAAAATAAATTAATGGTTCTAACTTCAGGCTGCCACTCTGCAGACTTCCCTAGGTGCTTGAATTTGTAAATAATGTGAGCACTACACTTGCATATGTTTCGTCAGGAATAGTGTGATGAGCATCTTGCTGTGTCTGGGGAAGTACTTGGTTAATATGTAAGAGAGAAAAAAATCTCCCTCCATCTGTGCCCATCTCATTTGAATGCTTGACAAAATATACACTGACAAATTCCTGAGCAATCCTCCAAGGCAATGGGTATCCCAATACTTTCCCAGACCTCCCCCTGTTCTCCATTGTTGTGACAGGTCCTAAGCCATAGAACTAATGAAATACTTCTACCTTATACAAATATAACAAGCCCAGGATAAATCCCATGGAAATCCATGCAAAAATCTAGTGAAAGAAGTGTGCAAACAAGATTGAAAAGTGTCTGCATGTTTAAATTCTTAATTTGCACAATGGTTTGGGAGTCCTTAACTTTGAGGGATTCTGAGAAATTGCTTTTCATGAAAAGTGTTTAATGACTAGATATAAAAAAAAAAATGCTTTGGGAGCTTTTGTCCAGACTGAAAATTTTAAGCCTGAATAACTTTAGTCACCTCTTTTGTACAGAAATTAGACTGAATATTTTGCAGTGTTATTTTTATTTTCATTATTCCTCTGCTGCAAGATATTTCAGTAGCTTTTTTTCAGCAGTCTTTATTGTACCTTTCTGCTGTCACTGTTTGTTTTTGGGTTTTATTTGTTTGTTGGTTTGGTTTGTGGTTTGTTTTTTTTTTCCCCTCTCACCTTTCTGGAATCTCAGTTTCAGAATATGGCTTACTCACAGTTATGAGTGAATTGTGGTATGGATATGAAGCAGATAATACAGCTCTATAAGCTACCAACTTCTTAATGAAACTGTACCTTTGCAGTAACTGGTGAAGGAAAAACACCTCATTAAATCAAAGGGAATTCAAGAAGTTTCTCAGGGAGCATGAGTGACTTTCCCACATCTTAAGCAGCTGTCTCTTCCTTCCTCTCCTCCTCCCATGAGCCATTCCCCAGTAATGGTCTCGCTGGCCTCTGAGGCACTGACAAGATCGTATAACTTTCAGGGAAGCCCATGGTAGTTGCTGCAATTTCTTCTTCCAGCTTAACTAATGGCTTGTGAAGTTGGAAATCCATGTCTTGAGTGTGATGGATTTTGTTTGGGAATTGATCCCAGCAGATAATTCTTTTAAAAAAGTGCTTAGAGATCAGACATGTCCAGGGAAACCTATTTAGAATGAGGCTCATCTTAACATTCAAGGTCAACAGAGAATTGTGAGAAAGAATCCTTACAGGATAAAAAGACTCATGTATATTAAACTATGTGTGCACAGTCATGCTGAATGATTTTCAAAGCCTTCTTCTTCCTCTTTTTTTTTTTTTTTAAATTCATACATCATTCTTTGAGCTGTCTTTGCAAGCTGTCTTTCCCATGGCACTTGGCCAAGAAAGAGGACACAGGGCTACCCTATAATGGGAATCCCAGAGGAAAAGGTCAGTCATTCTCAGCCCACAAAAGAGGACTTATCAATCAGTTGTCAGACCATAAAACCAGAGCATCCAATGTTAAAGAAGTTTGAAACAGATCACCATAAACACCTCACAGCTCTTCTGTAGCAAGTGCAAGGATGATATGGAAGGAATGAGTGAGCTGTTCCTTCAGGTCTGGGAGAAAGTGTCATCGTTCAAAAACCTTTTGATAAACTGCCTTGTAGTTTCAGCAAAAATAGTATACCAAGACAGCAATCTGCAGGGCTGGGAATTTCAGATCACCAAAGGGAGGGGATGTCTGCAGGCAGTGGAGAACAAGGAATGCAGCTAAAAGGTTTTAGAAGAGTTATCCTTAGTCTCCTCTGTGCTCCTAATTGTTTAAATAACTGCTTTTCTGGTGGATTTTTTTTTTCCTACCTGTATGTTCACCATCTCACTAACAGTTACACAAATAAAAAAGTGTCTGGGAATTTAGGTATGAATCGGTAGTTGCAGCCAAAAATTCCCAGAAGGTATTGGTTCACCGAAACTAGTGCATAGTATGCAGGGCTTTAATACAAGCTGGGTAACTCAAATTGAAGATGCAAACAATAATGTGAATAATTAACTCTGGGGAGGTTCACATCTGTATCTGAAATGTTCCAGCTGCCCTCTCCATGTGTACAAAAGGCTGAACCATAGTGCTGGATCCAAGGGGACATATTCTGGGAAAATTCAAGGCAACATGTAATCTTCCTTACTGGCAACCATCTCCTTAAAGAGAAAAAAAAAAAAAAAAAAGAAAGAAAAAAGCAGATGTGAACTCTAGGAGCATTATGGACAGTTGTGATTTTAATATGGACACTATGTATACAATTCTTTTTTAAAGAAAATAATTAGAGTGGAGGGAAATGCTAAGCTTAAGTCAGAGGAACTCTTAAAATCCAGTTAGGTATTGTATTGAAATATACATTGCTCTATTAAGGGCAGTTGGCCCTAAATTTTTTTTATGCATGCATGTATGTATGTATGTATGTATGCATGCATGTATTTATTTATATATATGTATATTTCAAATAAAAGGGTGTTGGCTGAAGTCAGGCCTTGCATGACTTCACTCAGGATGTCATTTCTCAGGCTCATTAGGCATTATTTTAGTCTTGTAACACCTAATATTAATTTGGATTTAGACAACAAATAGAAAGCTGATGCTAGCTGAGATTCTGGTCTCATTTTGTTGAAGTATCTGTTAATGGTCAAAGTAGAAGGGTTTGGGTTAATCCAGAGATGGACTCAAGATGTTGCCAGTCTTGAATCTGGACACACGTTTAAAAGCTCAAGTGTGAGGTGGGTGGAGGGCTACTTGGACCATTATAAATATTTCAAGATGATGAATAAACAAAGGATAGATATTTTGATTTCATTCCATTTCTGTTATCAGCTGCCAATTCTTTACAGTCCCCACCCTAACTTTTAAGGCTAAAGCCAGGCTGCAGAACCGTTGTAAATCTCCTCCTGAAACTCTCAGCTCTGACAATTATTAGACTGAATCAGTTTGTACTGCTGAGCCACATCATCCTCTCTGGCTACAGCTGAAAGTGCTCACTAGTCATTGCTCATCCAGGTAACATTTGATTTGTTTTTAAAGTGAACACCAGATCTGACTGCCTCTTGTGGCTGCTGGCATTACACTGCACTGGAGCATTTGATGAAGAGGAATATCCAATTGAGGACCATGTTGTGCTGAGCTGTAGTGGGCTGAGATGTACTTCTTCATCTGGATGTTCATCTCCAGTGCTGCTTTGGGATGACCAGCCATTCTGTGGCCATCTTGTCACAGAAACCACTGTGTAGTGTTTCTTGTTAACATTGTCCCTGCCTAAGCCACTAGTGAAATTTTAGGCAGAGTTCTTGCTCGTAAACCATCCATGTGCCCTGGAGAGGAGCCAGACCCAAAAATCTGTTAAAAAATCAAAATAGAACGAGATAAAAAGAAGCAAGAGAGAGAGAGGGAGGGGGAGAGAAAGAATAGATAGGAAATGGGGAATACAAAAAGTTTTCACAAATGTTTTGGATTTCTGGGCTGTATCTTCAAGCATGTGTCTGTGTTGATTTGCAGGCAGACAGAATCTGCCAGATGTGAACTGGGAGTGCTATGGCTGTGTTAGGGCAGTGCTGAACCTGGGTAGTCTGAAGCTGACTCCCAGCAGGGCTTGTGTTCATTTCTGGGCTAACTATGATGGTGTGATTTCATGTTTGGAGCTGTCACACTTGGAGAGGACAAGCAGAGTCACCTTAGTTCAGCCCAGAAAGCAAAATACAAATATGCCCTTGTGCTGGTAAGAGATTCTGGCAATCTTTCTCTCACTGGCAGTGCTGAATTTATAGCCTGATCATACATTAACACAGATGGATATGCTGCTCTTTGTTGCATCCATGGGGGTCCAAGGCCTGTACAAAGACCATCCATGAACAAGAGGTAGCGTTGTACTCTAAACTGTATTCTTTGATCTGCAGAAAGAAAACACACCTTGTCTGTAATGTCAAATGTTATTTGTGCAACTGAATTGCTATCAGTATAATTAGTGAATAATGAAGAGAAGAGGAAAATGGAGTGTAATTCTGGAAAATACTTCAGTAATGATGCAGTTAAAGTTGCTGTATACACACTCCTTTACACACAGTCTCTCTCTGCTGTTATGCACAATCTTCCCCTGCCCTTTGGCTCACTGTCTTCAGTCTAGGAGTTACTGTGTCATCAATCTCCTAAGTCCTACACAGATAGAGCTATGGAGGTGGTGTTAAAAGTCTTTCCCTCTTTCTCTAGTGTACATTTGGGAACATTTTCCATTTATTTTTTTCTAGCATGCTTTAACACTTCAGTTTTTTCATTAATATGCACCTCCGCATTACAACCAGATTTTCTCTTTGGAGTGTCTATACTTATTAGAATCTTACTTTTGTTCACATTATTCACCTGAATAGCAGTTTTACACATTCCTTGAATCTGCTGTTCTTTGATTAATGAGATAGTTGCATCCCCAGAGCCTCCAGTGTTGTCCCATGCCCTCTCTCTGGTCCTGCATTACCTGTGCTCCTCTCCACTCTAACCTGCATTCTCACTCTCAAGCCAGCTGCTGTTCTTCCTTGCCTTTACACCTGAATTATTTTGTTGCTCTAGATGATTTAAGTCTACTTCATTCATTAGGACAGATGAGCTGCTTGTTACATTTGACTCTATAAAAATGATGGCTGTACAACATAATTAACCAAAGATAAGGAAATAAAATAGACAAAGCAATCACCACACGGTCATTAAAAAATTACTTTTACAAGGGGATAAACCTAAAAGAAAATGATCTAGGCAAGCTGAGATGAGTCCAGACAAGGCTTGAATAGTTAGTAGAAAGCTGTGGTCTGTTACTAGCCATAGCAATCCTGTATTCACTGTTTGATGGACAGGAGTAAGAAGTGACTGGTAGTACCTCTGACTGCACTTTTAAGGCCTTTGCCCAGCTTTGATGAAGAAGGAACTACAGTCACCTGATAGCTGACATCTCTGATGTTTTCTGCAAGGTCCCTGCAATTCCAGGAGAGTCCTTCAGCCCTCCATAACCTCATGGGCTATGAGGCATGGGGTGTGCTGCTCACTGTTGTGACTCAGGGGAATAGGAGAATTCAGGCTTTCCTGTTCCAAAACATTCAAGTCTTGTGAACAGTAATGAATCAGTTGATACTTGCTGTTAGCAGCAAAAAGCTTCTTGCAAACTCCTCATTCTGGAAGTTAAAGGACATTTTTCAGACACGGGCACACATGTAATTGGCATCAAACACTGGAGAATTGTGTCCAGATTGTGTACAGATCTGTAAATGTCCAGGAGCCAGGTTTTCCACCTCTAGGTACATATTAGTTCATAATGTAGGGAAATGGCAGGATCTGTGTGGGGGTGGGCTTCTATTTTATTTTATTACTCTATTTTTTAATTTTTCAGATGTTTTGAGAAGACACTTAATTGGTATGCACAATTACTAGGAAATATCCCACTTGAGTAAGGATAGGATAACATGTGGTAGCTTCTGCACACTCCAGCTGGGTAGACAGCATTTTTCTCCTTTTTCTTGTTTCTTTCTCAGGTGTGTGGCTATTTTTCATATTCAGGACAGTTCTGTTTCTCTGCTCAGTCAGGCACTCAACCATTTTGCCTAATTATATCTGATGTTTTACTCATAGTATTATGCTCTTCTTCAGAGGAAATGAAAAGCAGATTGTCTCCTTGGCAGCAAAGAATAACAAATGTGCTCCACTGAATAGCTGCTAGATGAAAAAGGGCCACAATCTGCCTCTGTGCCAACCAGTGTTAAAGACACTCTGACAGACAGGAGGCTGCTCTGAGATCTACTCCCTACTCCCTTGCTGTTTAAAAGTGCTCTGAAGAAAAGTTAAGGTTACTTTGCAGAGATGGAATTGTGGATATCTGATTAGGTAGAAGGTACTGAAAAATTTCCAGTAGAATTTTAATATTAGTTTCAGTGAAGTTTCATTAAAAGAAATAATAGTTCATATAATATAATATAATTTCAATAAGGTTGAAAGACATTTCCATATTGGACATAGATTTTTTTTTAAATTTTTTTTTTTAATTAAAATTTGATTTATGTATTTGGCTTCATGCCTTTAAAATAGAATTATTCTCTCCCTCTGAAAGCAAATATATGCATATAGGCGAATTAAAATATATTTAAAAATCAAAATGCAATTACATATTTTGGCTTTCAGAACAGGATATTTTAGTGAACCTGAATTTATTGCTTTTTTTTTGCCTCCCAGAAATAATGTAGATTTTGTCTTTAGTGCTGGAGACAATTCCCTCTGCCCTTCTGAACTGAGGATCTTGAATTTGGAGAGATTTGTAATTATACCTATGCTATCTATACATGTTACTTATACATTTCGTAAGTGATTTCAGATTCCTCTCATTCATTTTAATAAGATTTTTATTCAGAAGGCACATTAAAGTAGGCAAATTTTTCTGTTAGTTTTCTTCTCCCAGTGTTACCTAATTTCAGTGAGAAGCATGAAATGTGAAACTCATGATGGCTGTGTGTTCTGCTGGTTATGTTGCTGAAGCAGAAAGTTTTCATGTGAAAGTTTTCTGCTCATAGCAGGCTCTGTTTGACACCTTCACAGTACATGTTAGGTATCACATTTTATATTTTAGGGAATCTGCAATTAGATCTTGTAGTGAGCAAGCCCAAACAAAAGATCCTGTGGAATTAGCCTAACTACTCAGGAGAGGTGGTTATTCTCTGTTCAATCCCATTCCAAATTATTTCTCACTTTCCAAATCACTGCAAATCACTGCCGAGTCCCAATAATATGTAGTTCTTGTTCAGTCTGCCATAATTTATTTTTCAAGTTTTGCCTCTTTGTGTGAACCATTTTACCTAACTAATTTTACCTGCTCTGACAACTCACTACTCAAGACCACGATTATTCACAACTGTCTAATTTTCCCATTGATCTCCTAACCACAAATGTCTGTTTTTTAAATTTTCTTCTTAATTGACTACTGAGCCACTTCATTAGTGTATCTGTGCAGACAGACTTTCTTCTACTTTTTCACTGAAGGTTGGGTGTGGCACTATCTTGCATTTTACCTTTTGCTTACACAGATAAATTCTAGCCTTTCATCATCACTTTATAATATTGTGCAAATGAGAGGCTCATAAAAAATTGTCTATCCTTCCTTTGCCAGCCAGAAAGCATTCTCAAATATATCTTACTCATGTTGCTCTTATCAATCAGAGAGGCTTGGTCTCCAATTAGACCATGAATTTCAGCTTTGAGTCATCATTACTTCTCTGTCTTATTAGAAATACAAGGCAGAAATATGTTTTTGTTTGTATGTGCAAGAAAATGCTGGGTTATTGTCTAGAAGTCGTCCCTCTGACTTGGAATGTTTCATCAAGACAAGCACTGATGAAAATGCCCTGGGACTGCCAGCATCACCTTTGAGAGGTGGACACCAAAGTGTATCATGGCAAGATAAAGTTTAGCTTAAACTCTGTCCTGGAGGAGAATGGACAACTATGACTCTATGGCTCTTAAGAAGCTGGGACAATAACTCAGAATCAAAATATTTCTTGTTCTTAATGGTTTTATTGAAAAGTTATCTCCTATGTCTTTCTTTCCCATTTTTTGCCTGCTCTGCCTATGATGTTACCACTCTGGAGACTGAACAGATTACCCTTTCAGAACAAGGAGCTTGTTTTTTCATCTCTTCATCTCTTCTGGGTTTTCTAGGTGAGTTGCCAAGTTATGCCAAGAGACTCGAGACTATGGCAGTGCTGTTAGCCCCTCTTCCTTTCCAGCTTCTGTGTTCCCTCTCCAGGTCTTGAGCAGCAGGACCGAGTCCAGAACTGCAAAGGCACATAGTGTCCAAGCATGAGATGAACATGGCAGTACAGGGACCTGCCAGGACAGAAATGGGTTTTGTCACTTTTCCATATTGTGTTAAAGGTAAGGAGAACAGTGTCCCATAATGCTGGAGGGAATAGCTAAGTTGTGGAAAGAAACTGATGTTGATTAGACCTAGAGATTCTATAGTATAAAGATTGTGTCCTATCCAGATTGCTTCTCCTGCACAAAAGCTGCTCTAAGACCAGCTAGGGACAGCTGGTGAGACTTTCCAACTGTAAACAAAGGACATGGAAATGGAGTGAAAAGGAGGATAACACTGAAGTCTTAATTACAAGAGAGCAGAGCATATGATTCCAGAATTTTTTGTGTGCTCTTACAATTATTAACCTTGTTTGAAAGAGTAGCAGTAGGGCCTCATTCTTAGGTTCTAGTTCAGCTTTCCTTTTGTCTTGTTTTTTGCGTGTTACCTTTTCAAGTTTTTTTTTTCTTAATGCAGTTAATCCATCTTAGAAAACAGCCTTTTAAACAGTGCTTTTTATTGTTGCAAACAGCCTCTGCCTTCCTACCAGCTCAAATCATGTTGACATATTCACACAGTTGAAGTTGGCGTTTTGACACGTGTACACATCGTTTTCATCTGATTCCTGGGGATGACTTCAATGCCTGAGGTTTCTTTTAACACCCTGAAAAGCCTCTGGGCTTTGTGCAAGGCTGCATTCCTAAACAATA
This sequence comes from Parus major, assembly GCF_001522545.3. Taxonomy (NCBI): domain Eukaryota; kingdom Metazoa; phylum Chordata; class Aves; order Passeriformes; family Paridae; genus Parus; species Parus major. The sequence continues at coordinate 18,449,985 of NC_031770.1, forward strand.
TACCAACTCTGAGGTTCAGCCAATGTTTACTTTGCAAAAAGACTTTTTAATATCAAAAGTAAAACAGCCTTCCTACATTCCACAAAGATAATGCTATTTACCATTTAAAAAAAATAGTGCAGTAATAATAATGATAATAATGATAGATGAAATTGCTATTTCAGGGGAAATAATTGCAGCTGAATCACAGCTGTGGGCTGACAAACAGATAAGCATGATGTGTTTTGCCTTGTCAGGCATGTGATTCAGAATTCATCTTCTTGTTTTGCCCTCTGTGAAAACAGGAGTGACTGGTGGTGAGGATATATTTAATTTTTATTGGAGAACTACCTAATATATTCAGCTTCAGAGGGAGACTGACTATAACAGGATAAACTGTTAGCTGGTGTAAGTTCAGACCTCTCTAGTGATGACCTAACTTGGTTGACTTACCAGCAAAGGATGTGGCCCAGTACATCTGAAAGATGCTGATGACCCAGTAAGGTTGAGTTGACTTCAATCTGTAAGAGAAGTATTCCACTCTTGCCAGTGTGCTCACACCCTTCCCTTGCTTTGGCAATAGCAATCATGCAGCAAGATGATCTGGCTAAAAAAATATTAAATACCCTACTTGGATTTTTTTATTTTTTTGGGCAGAGCTCCCATTCTCTCCTCTCAGATGACTGGTCTGGCTGATTGCAGGGCCACACTGTTGCTGGTGTTTGTTTGGAGATGTCAACAAGAATTCTTATGGGGCAAAGGCAAGGTACTCCTTTTGAAGGATCTCACAGGTGGATTTGAAACCTCTGTCAAAATTCTTCATTAGAAAAACTGTTGCAGACTAAGACCTTGCTCTTGCTGAAATGATCATTAAGACTATCATGTGGCAGGACTTGGCTCTTCTTGAATAAATCTGCTACAATAGAAATGTCATTGTCATCTGTGCAAAATGCAAGTATCAAGGTTTTGAGGAGGACGAGAAACAGACACAACCCATTTATTTTATTATACAGTTACAGTTCCCAATGCTGAGGGATTAAACCAATTATGGATAATATACATTCTGGGAATTGAATGGAATTATGGAGCATGAGGAATGCCTTCATGAGCTGGAGAACCAGGAGTCAGGTGGGAATGGGGGAAACATCTTTCAGTATTTGTAGAATTCGGGTCTTCAAAAGCATGTGTTATTGAGAGTGGCATGCTCTAGCAAGAAAATGGATCACTGGAAACATGGTTATGTTAAAGATGATTTTAAATTAAGGGATTGATGTGCTATTTTCCTAAACGTACAAATGTGCTTTTATTTTTAATGACTGGTCTCATGGGCTGTCAACTCTTCATTTCAGGAACCAAGTAGAAATCTTTCCAAAGCCATATGAGGATATATTAGTTTTACCTAGGGTGAACATGACATAAGCACACTTCCCTGCAAGAATGACCCTACTTATGCCTCCTACTCAGCAGTTTATCTGTTTTTATAATGATCCAAATAGATTCAAAGGGGAGGAGGGCTGATCCATTTGTTTTCTTCCCACACAAGATGCATTTCAAATGCTTTGCACTTTCACAAAGGTTGTGCAATCAATCTCATTTGAAGACATGCAGCCTGCAATATTTAGTCCTGACAACTGTGCCGACATGAAGAAAGAAGGTGCAGCTTTGTTGTTCTGAATCACTTCATGAAGACCAGCCAATCTAAACAGATTTTATTTGGGTGTAAGGCTCTTTTTAGTATTATTGCCAAGTCAGCTTCATGCTCAATTAAAAGCAAAACATGCTGAAGCCCTAAACCTTTTAGCAATTCCAGATCTACTAATGATGTCAGATTGGGCAGTTCCCCACCAAGGAGACATCATTTATTACAGAGGTTGACATCAGTGAGAGACGATGGTCTGCTGTCAAAGCTCTTTAGTGGGACACAGGAGAACTCAACTCTGTTTTCACCTTACACGTGAAGCCTTTGTGTGACCTTGATGAAACCACTGCTCTCTGCCTTGACATCATGGAACTTGGAGAGTTTATGACATATTCCTAGGCTGGATGGTAGCTTCTGAGAAGAGTGAACCCAGAAGTGCAGCGCAGGAAACTTGTCATCATTAGTAATGTGCTTTTGCAATTTAGAAGCTATTTTAATTCTGGGTTGTAAGTTAAATTTCCCTGACTGTAGTGCACTGAAAATTATCCAGTTCCACACACTCAGTGAAGTGAGACCACCGGGATCAAGTGGTCACATGCCAGTTTTCTGCAGCCTTCCATTTCTTCTCTAGAACCTTCATTTAAGCAATTTGAACAGGAAGTCCTGGAAGTGTGTCTCAGTGCCAAATCATCATTTTGACTGCAATCTAATAGCAGTGGCTGATTATCATTAATTACAAATTTTCCTGTGCTGCAATTGATAAAATTGGGAAAATGTAGTTGATGGCAATCAAAATCAGGAATAAGGACAGTTTGTATCCTTTTCTGAACTATTTAGGTCACCCTAGAGAGTGTAATTCATGATTGTAAGGTACCTCTTCTCTCAATGGGTGTCTGTCCCAACAGGAGTGCTTGCCTCCACAACTGCTCTTGATAGCCAAGTGAATTTTTTTCTTTAAAAATGCTAAAGCCTTCTGCCAAATGACTGTCTGAACAATTACATTTGAACCAAAAAATGGAAGGAAAAAACATTGTGTCAGGTCAACTGGAAACAAAAGTCTTGCAGTTTTTTTGGTGAGGTCAGTTCTCATCCATCACATTTTTGTAATTAGATATTTATTCCATTCAAAATAAAATGCATCAAGACAGACATTCTTTCACTGAAAATAAATGTAGGTAAATTTGGTCTCAAAACGTTGCTTCAGTATGGAAAATGGATTCACTTAATTTTTGTCTTTTCCAAAATTATTACTTTTTTGGCTGTTCTCGTGACAGTAAAGGAAACTCAGAAATTTCAGAAGGCAATGTCTTGTGAAATCACAGTCTAAAGAAGAGGATAATGAGAAGAAAAATGGTAATAGCAGGAAAGCTGTGCTTTCCCAATGTTCACTGGCATTATGCACTTGGGTGAATATCTGTATTCACATGCAGAATGAACTTTTTTCAAAGAAAGTTCCACAAAACAGTAGGAACAGTATTTTATATAAGAATGAGGTGGCTGAAGGGTAGGAAATACGGGGAGTTTATTCTAGTTCAGGGAATTATGTCAGGATGTCTTTTGCTTAATGGCAGAGCTCGGATTTAATTGGAACTCTCTGAACATTTTGTTTAGTGTTTTTAATTTGGTTTTGCTTTGTTTTGTTATTCTTTTCCTCCAAACTGTATGTAGATTTTCCCATTTGAAGGATTGTCTTAGATATGCAGACAGCTGCCAGATTTCCAGAGACCATCAGGCAGCGGCCAACCTACTGCAGTTCGTGACTTCAATTCACACAAGCCTTGGTGTTAGAGGGATGCACAAATGGGTGAGTGGTTTTATTTTCCCATGTTTTCTTCATGGCTTGTGAGGAAGATCAACCAGCAACTACCTGCCATGTGTATAGCCCCTCCCTCATCACCAAATGAGCTGGTCTTCCTACCACTCCATATTCTTTTTATGCTACTACTGACAGAGTGAATTGTCAAAGTCAGTAGACGACAAGCCCAAAGCCAACAGTCCAAAATGCAAAAGTCTGGAAGCCCAACTCATAATTTTAAGTTTGTTTAGATTTCAAAACACACTGAGCTATTTGCAATAGTGATAAAAGGAAATATTTTCTTCCTATTGGAAATCAGACTTTTTTTTGTTGTTGTATTTGACAAAGAAAGAAACTTTTTACATGGATTACTCCTGTCATTGTTTTTTGTAGGATGTGTTGAAACTAAGAATTTGTATAAATGCTGACTGTGTTTCCAAAACAAATGGTAGAATAGCCTGCTCTCCACTCCTCTTGCTCCACCTTACATTAATTGATGTTAAGTTCCAGCTGGGGAAAAGGCAAAAAATTGGCTCATAACTTCATAGCAGGTTACAGACTCTTTCACACCATGGGTTAGATGTTAAACCAGGCTGGCATTGATTGTTTGGCAGACTTACCAAAGGGGCTGTTTGGCTATCACCATTCATGCCCTGGAAATCACGGCCGGGCTGGGCAGTGAGGGTCAGGTTTGCTAACAGCGCCAGGGTGTGGCTGAAGAGCAGGCAATGCATCATTCTGTGTTTCAGAGGTGCTCAGCCAGAGCCACAGACATTCTGCAGTGGCCAGATGAGTGAGGGATGCTGCCAGAGCTATCCCTTGCTTTGACATCTCTGAATTTCACTGCTCAGACTGATTACTCTGGCATCCTTTTCAGCCAATAATTCTGAAGAATCAAATGGTACTTCCGTACTGGTCTTAGAGTCTGGATCAGAACAAAGTTACCAACCATCACCTCTTACTGAACTTTGATTTTCAGCAGCACAAGCTTGTGGTTCTCATGATCTAGTTCTTTTTGGATGAAACTAGACTGGAAGATGTGCACATAAAACCATGTATCTGCAAGTGAACAATCAGTACCTGGGGTAAGGCTAGACTCAGCATGAAGAACTGGATGTCAGACCCTCAGCAACAAGTGGTTTGCCCTACAGAGGTTGGCCCCTACTGATTTGCTTTACATGTTGTGAAAGCTGGATGTACAACTCCAACTGAATTCAATGGGACTAGGAAAACCAAACTCCTGCCTGTGGGTTATCCTTCTGCTGCCTCTGATGGAGAGAAGGGTAGCACTGGAAGACAGTATTGCAGGTGGGGATGAACAAAATAAAGAAACCACAGCAAGCAATTGCTTAGCCGCATTCAGTGCAATATTTGCCACAGGTTCTGCTTGAACTCCAGCAAAATCATATATTTGCAAAAGTTAATGTGGGTCAGAGGATGAGAAAGATAAGTGAACCTAGTGACACACAGTGGGGAAGAAATTGGATGCCAAGTAGGAATGCAGTGTTTGGACAAGAAATGTTAGTGTACTGAGCCAAAGGAAAGGGTTCAAGATCAATCATCCAGAAGACAAAAAGCTTTAAAGGCAGAAGAAATGCTAAAGTTAGCATGTGTGGCTTACTATAAATTGGGGTAATCTGAAACAGATATTCTCTGAAGAATACTTCCAATGTTTCCTGGCTCTGCTCCAGCTACTTCAAAGCCCTGTTATCAGTGAATTGTGGTCCCAGTGTTAGGAAAGCTGGGCGATGTTCTAAGGAAATGTCAGCCTCAGATCACAGTTTCCTCTCATTTCTGTGAAGAGAGGTCAAATTAGCAAAGCGCTGCCCACACGCCGTCTCTGTCACAGTCCTCCATGGTCCACTTTGTTACTGCTTGAGCTAATTCTTAGGATAGAGAACTAAATTGCTTTGAAACAGTAGGCTGTTTGATTTAGGAATCAAACACATACCCAGCAGTATGTGTTGCCAAAAATCTACAAGGCTTTAATGTTCATTAGAGACATGCAGAACAATTAAAGGAAGCTTTTAATTCCCCTCCTCCACTTAAGGATCCTAAGCTAAAATCTCTTGGGGTCTTGAGTAAACCTGTACCTTGCTATCTGGATGCTAATTAATTCAAGGTTTGATCAGATAATTGGTGTGCATGGAATCCTGTTTCTGTTGCGTCCTCTATAGGCAACAACATATGAACTTTCCTCTTTTACCTAAACAGTACCCATGTTGCTCATCATGGCTTAGTTCTCAGTGGTCTGAAGAGCAGAGTTAAGAAAGATTTATTGTTTTATTTTATATGAAGTGTCTGTCACAAATCCAGGTGTTTCTCATGGTAAAATACTGAGATTTCTTAATCTGTCAGGATTCAATCTCATCACTTCAGAAATGGCTTTGCTAGCAGGCCACATCTAAGAGACATCTTAGAGGTTAGATGTTGCAGTCAACAAACTGTCTTGGATCATAAAAGTGAATCACTTCACTTTGGCTGCTGAATTTCAGTGGGGTTTGATCTGGCATTGTAGTGAAGATGGCTTACATTATGAAATTTTAGATGTATTCATGATCACCCTCATACTTCATCATCCCAAGCCAGGAATATGTTGAATCCAGTGCATTGACACAGCATGACTCACTGGATCTACTAAAGATTCATGGAAGGATCTATAGCTATTGCTAGCCACCTAAATGAGGTGGTGTGCAAGTTCATCTTGGTCAAGTGAATGTGTAGATAAATCCCCTCTACACCAAAACCTGTGAAGTGCTGGATAGATAAATGCAATACCATTCCCAGAAATGAATCAATCTGAATGGGATGGGAGCTGAAAAACCACAAATTTCCATGATCCTGCCTATTAGGAAAGCAGAAAAGAGCAAATCTACATATCTCTTTATACATCTATATTATATATCTTTATATATATATTATATTTATATATAGATATATCATGCCCATTAAGTTCTCTTTAGTGCTATATTCTGTAGGAGAAGAAAGAAAACATAATTAAAATCCATTCAATATTTTGACCTAAAACTATTTCCAAAGACATAAGCTATTAAGACACATGTGAAAGGAAATCAAGAGATGACAGTGTTTTGGATGTGTTTATTTTTGCTAGCTCTGGGAGTACTAATAACTGACAGACAGAATCCTTTGCTTCACTGATCATGGCTGTAGCTGTAGCAATAAGACAGGTGACCCTTACAAAACTCCTGGTGAAATCCTACCCCCACAATGGTCTAGATCTTTAATAGTGTTTCCCCTCACAGCAATAGGTAGTTACAGACTATCCTTGGGCAGGGATGGACACACATGTGCAGTTTAGGTACAGTAGTGTATGTATCACAAATGTTTTGCCTTTATTATATAGTTCCAATCTGAAAAAATACTCCCTATAAAATGACAAGAACTTTTATGCCATTATTCACCAGTAATTCTTCAGAATCCTAGGCCAGGTTCAGATGAAGTAGAAAAGGCCACATTGGTGGCAAAACATCAGAAGAGGCATGCAAGACATGAGGAGAAAGATAGTTATGCATTACTCAGCTGGAATAATGAATCATGGTCAAGAGTGCCTCAAATATTCAATTCACACATACTGTCTCTCTGGAAGAAAGGATAGATGAAGTGAAAGATTACAAGTTGGAGGCATTAGACACTTTCTTTGCTGCACTAATAAAAAACTGCTCAGATGCCCAGCTGAATATGCCATAAAGACCTCTATAAAGCCAGGTAGAATAAGAATAAGAAAGCTGGGGTAATTGGTAGGGAGAGACCCCTGTGGATTTGGAAATGCCTAGTTAAAGCAGCCTCTTCACATTTTTTACTGCTAGTGGCAAGCTGGTGCTGGTTCTGGCCTTGTTTCTTTCTTTTGGCTCACAGCTCCCACCTCTCACAGAACTGCTCAAAGTAATTGCAGTGCCGAGCCAGCAATGGTGTTTCAAGCATGATCTAAAGATTCATCTCTCTGAGATTAGGTTGCTTGTCTTTCAAGGCTTGTTTTGCTTTTTTGATCAGCCTTGTTATTTTAAAAGGCAAAAAAAGAGATCATGGCCAAGTATGAGTACTAAATGACTTTCCAAAGGTTAACCTTTGTTCTCTTTGTAAGTCATTTATGAATAGCCAGCTATTCAGTTTGTTCAGTTATTGTGAGTCACTTCATTTCAGATTTGGAAGTTTGTCATGAACTATTTGCTCTGTGTTCAGGTAGTCTGACTAGTAGGGTATGACTAGTCTGCAGTTTTGCTGACTGGAATACTAATAAATGGGAGGAAAGAATTCAGCATTTTCAGGATGACTGCATTAACTCTCACAGCAAAACAGCCACAAAAGTATTCACCAGACTTTCACTTCCAGAAAATAGTCTAATACACTGCAAGCCTCTTTCTCATAGATGTAGAAAACTGGACTAATGTTTTATGAGTGCTGTAGAAGTGGTTCACTTTCAACCACTGTTCAAATACCTCATTTGGTGAGACTGAGCTATCAATACATTTCACTGTGAGCAGAGGATGTTCCTTTTGTTTAAACATATAGTGGTTGCAGTCTTACGAATATCTGATCCCTAGGGATTTGAGCTATTTAGAAATAGAACTTCCTCCTAATCCATGCTCTCCTGTTCCCAGAAAATCATCCAAAGAAGTAGAGTTCATGTAATTGAATAAAAGACTGTGTCTATGGAATATATCTGTCTTAGACCAGGTCTCATATTTATCATACCAGTTCTACCCTGATGTACAGCAGCATAAAAGAAAATCCAGGGCTCCACTGATGGAAGCAGTTTTCAAAGAGAAGGACACCCACTGTCACAAGGAGTGAAAGACAGACAGATTGTTAGATTTAAAGTATACAGAGAGGATAATACCATGTTTTTCTGTCTTCCTTGTTTTTTTTACATTTAAACCTGACCAAAGTGTAGCAGACAATAAACTGTTAATTTTTTTCTATGTTTGATATGGAAATAGAAAAATTACTTTTGAACCTGGATGAATTTAGATGTCAGGAGTGGCAGAGACATGTCTCTTCTTGGGATTTTGCTGAGGGTTTCCTCCTTCCTAAAAGCAAACCTGTTTGGCCCCATTTAAAAGATTCAAAATATCACTTTTCTTTTTTAAATTTTAAATTTCTTCCTCATTGCAGTGTTAAGGGACTTGCAATCTTCCTTTTCAGGGAGGAGAATTGAAGGTAGTGCTGCTTTGTGATCCAGCCTGTGAAGTGCTCTCTGCAACTACTGCAACTGGAGTAAAAACAAAAGAAATAATGTTGGGACCATGCAAGGAAACTGTTGCCTTAGGCTGACCCAGGAACTGTTGGATGTGTGCTGATTCCAGGAGGCCCAGCTTTATGGTAACTGATTAATGACATTTAGTTCTTAACAGTCATAAACTACATCTTTCCTCACTGTTGTTACTGCAAAGGGGGCCCTGAGTACAGTTGTGCTGCTGCAGGCAGATATCAAAAAAACAAAGTTTGAGAAGCAATGGATGCGTTATCTGTTCGAGAAGCAGAGGCATCTCCCCTTGCCTCTCCCATCCTGGAGTCTGACCTTCCTTCCTCACATCTGTCTTTAGTGTCATTTACTCAGAGTTACAAAATGCAGCGCTGCTGAGAAAGGTCTGGACAGGGAGCCTGCCTCTCATCAAGGATGGGTCCTGAGAGCCTCTAAAGGACCCCAACTTCCCCTCTAATCTTTTGAAAAAGGTTATGTCAAGAGGAGATGGTGGCTGTGTACACATGTTCAGAGAAGGGAGAGGAGGAACATTTCTGAGAAAAGAGTTAAGTAACTCTCAATTAGTCTAATGCAACCTTCCACTAACTGACTTTTTAGTTGGGAAGATTCCTACACACTGTGAAAGACACAATTTCCAATCTAATTTTCACAACCTTTCCAGGACAACTTTCTTTCTCTTTTTAGTTGTCTTGGTATTTAGGGAAATTTGTACAAAGACAGTTTTCCTCAGATGTTAAAGTTGTGGGAAAAAAGATTAAACCCAATAAATTTCTGAATACTGGAGTTGTTTCAGCAACTATAACTATGGAGTTTTTTATATCCTGTATATGTCTTGGTTTGCATCACTAACAGAAAATTGTGTTCAAATTTCAGCTGTGAGAAGTAAATTAAGAAATGCATCATCCAAGTTTTACCCTTCAGGTGATCAGAGGATCAGAGGTACTGTCTGTCAGAGACAACAGATGGGTATACATTAACATTTGATAGGAAATTTAAGTAAAGGAGCAATAACATGAAGAATTTTGATGTCTTCTTTTATTGTTAAATCAGCAAGATTAATCTTTAAGGTATAATTTGCTCTGGATATTCCCTAGAAGGTCAGAGACCAGTGTTTCATAGGGGACAGAGCATTGCTGGGTAGCCTACAAGAGGCAGAAGCCCTTACTTGTAACATTGCTGTTTGTGATGTTTTGCAAACATCTCCTTCTCATAGCTTCCTCCAGTTTCCCCTTCCTAAAATGGGGGACAACAGCTTTTAGTCTGATTTTAAAAGAACTTTCAAAGTTAATATGGAGTAAGGGTTTTGCTCATGGCCTTTTTTGATTTAGGACAAAAGCCCCAGAAGGCAGAAAGCCACCTCGTCCCTGAAACCCTTGTAGATTTGCCCTTTTTTTGATAATGCAAATGACTGAGACGAACTGTGACAGTACTTTTTGAAGTGAGAAGCCTGGTGCCTGTTGTATCAGCTGAGAATCCCAAACACACTTAATAGGCTTTGGACTCCTGAGTAGCCCAATGAAGCCAAGCACAATGTTGCTGTTATGGCAAGGCCAAGATTTTTGTGCAGTTTTTTTCTTTAAACAGGACTGGAAAAAACTGCACGAAGTGTCTTTTCTTCTTTTGTCTCCTTTTTCAGTTCCAGACCAAGCCAGAGTCAGACCTTCATGAAAGTCCAGACACTTTTAAAAAAGTCATTGTTTGATTATGTGCATGTTTTTGTGTGTGGGGGGTTACAGCACATACAATTAGTGTGACTCAGGCTCAGGGTCAAAAGTCTGGGTTAAATATGACTGGACTTCTAATTTCCTCCATACTAAGTCACCCATCCTTTCTCTGAGTCATTCTCTAGCAGACAGCCTAAAGTTTAAAATTAGAAAGTAGAAACATATACCAAGAGAGATGACTGGGGAGAATGCTGCAGGCACAGCTTGTTTAAGTTTCCAGAGCTGATGTAGCAGCAGCAACTATGTCATGAGGGCCCTGTTCTACTGTCTGCAACAGATGCCCCTTAAATTAAGATATTAATAAATATTTTAGGCTGTAGAACATCTGCAAACATATATGGCATGAATGCATCATGAGCTGGTAATCAGGCCTGTTGTTGCTGTTAAACAAACCCTTTGTTCTCACTAGATACCCATCTTTCATAGAAAGTCTTCTGCAGTGTCAACAGCAGTGGCATTTGTTTTTCACACAGGTTCTTTCAGAGAGTACAGCTCCCTTTCCAGAGGTCTTTGGCACTCACCAGCAGGCAAAGGTTGCAAGTGAGACTCTCACCAGATGTATTTGAAAGGAAAGCTGAAAATCTGAAGCATAGAGATGTGATAGAGTAAGTAGTTTACTATCCTGGCTCTCTAAGACCTTACAATGGTGCACTGAATCCCTTTCAGAGACTGCTCTGGGAAGATGTTTATCAAAAATGAGACAATTTTTCAGACTAGTGAGCTACCTACTCCTTTGGGTTATTTAAAATCTATTAGGTTAAAATGCTGGCACTCAAAAGGCAGGGTTGAATAAAGCTGAGATCACCACATACATGTATAAAAAGAGAACACGATCTATCATCAATGCTTTTGGAAGGAGTTGAGAGAGTCTATTCTGATTGCATAGATTTCTCCCTTGTGTAATTCCCTTTGTACTCTAGTCTGAAGCTCATGGTGTCCACACCCTGAACTCTCATAATGGCCACCAGATTTATAAATTTTTAGAAATACTCTTTATGTTATTTCAGTGTATGAGAGACTAAGTAATAGAAACAAAACCACTTGAAATGCTTGTAAGTATTTAAGTCCTTAGCATTTAAAATCAAAGATGCAGTCTCTTTACATCTCAATTTCCATCTCTATCAAAAATCTAGCATTGATGCCATTTCACAGAATTTGTAACAGTTGCAACCCCCAAAGATGCTCATATGCCATGGTAATGGGCACAAGAGAAGATCCTCAAATGCCCCGTAGAAGACAGCTGGTGTGTGTGTCATCACTTGATGATGAGAAGATTACTCCAAGGGCAAAAGGCTGACAGAAAGTGCTCTCTATGCCTTACACATCACCACAGAACTTTCAGATATTAGGCCAAAGTATCCGACATTTCTCTGTAGGTGAAAACGAGAATGGGTAAAGCTTCCTGGCAAGGCCAGGTAACAAATAGTTGCAGTTTCCACTTAAAGATATCTTTCCCTCAGCCACTTATCTGTATAACTAATGTGTCTGAAGAAAGTTTGCATTTTCCTGAGGAAGAGTGTTTAAAAACTGAGGAACTCCCCCCAAGATCACCACTGCATATAAATGTGTTCCGTAAGGGTCAGCACTGTGGTTTGCTCCTGGAAAGGATCCCAAATTGTGGATGGGTTTCTAAAATCTTACTTGGTCTGCTTAAAATCCCAGTATCTGAAAAATTGTTTCAGATAACTAGTGTTAGGCCAGGAAAGGAGATAAATCCTAGATTAGGCTCAACCAGATCAAACTGATGAATTGATGATTTTGTAGAGCTGTACTTTAAATATTTAGTCTTCACTGTTTGAGTTTTTCCCCTTTTTGGAATTGCTACCTATCTGCTCTTGTTCCCTTCAGATTTCCCATTGCACCATCAACATTTAAACAAGAAATTGCTGCTTTCTAACAGTGCTAGTCATCAGCCAACCTACATGATTCCTTGGGAAAAAGTGTGCAATTAGGAATGGACCTACCATATGTGATTTGAAAACTTGCGTAATTGTATTGTAAATCCTTTGAAAGCACTTGGCGGCATGAAATGCTTGTGAAAGAAGCAGTGCAATAGAATGGAATATGGGGAAATGAGATTATATAATTTTTACACATAAAAACAATGGCCAGTTGATTTCTCAAAAGGAGGGCTGATATTCTGTTTTCACTCAATCTCACAGTTGTTCTGGGGTCAAATAGCTCATGTGTAACTCTGTACAGTAACAAACCCAAAAAATGCTTTTACGCTATTGCTTTTTTTTTTCTTTTCTTATTTTCTGATTATATTTGTGTGACAAATAAGATGAAAAACTGGAGCCAAGGAAGAAATTTCATTAAAGTAGTTGTGGTTTGGAAATACATTAGGTGCTCTCCAGAATATCATTCTGTCTCTTTCTGATAATGATCAACTATTTATGTTTCATTGAGCAGAAAAAGCTTTTTAGAGGAAAGGAAAGAAAAATATGAGAAAGAAATGAAAATATGCTTCTAAAACCCACAGCTTCTAAGGCACCTCAATGACAATCTTGGTATTAAATCCTGACTGAGCAGCCTTTCAAGTATGGGTAATTTTTTACTTTTAGAAGTGTTTTTATAAAGTGCTTATACTTGGGGTTCTTGAAACAATATTTGCTGACTTTGCTGAAATGTTACAGGTTAACTTTCATTACCACAATTTTTTATATCCAGAATAGTAATAAATATAAATTAAGCTTTAAAGCCTTATGATGAAGCAGGAAATTATCCAGTGACAACTTCCCTAACTTGCCCATTGAAGACAGTTGGGGTAGAGACAAAGAGCAGTTCCACAGAGAAAAACAATTTGTATAGCGAAAGAATGTTTGAATTAATTAACCTCCCACCCTCCTTAAACACTGAGATATTTCCTGAAGGTCCAGGCGAAGCAGCTTGACTATTATTTCTGGGGTGATGCTCATGGAGACTCTCAGCCTTGCAAGACTCCACGAGGTGTCTGATGTTGATGAAAGAGCTCTCTGTCTGCATTGTGGGGCAGGAGCAGCAGCCTTTTATCAACACTCAGGAGCATCCAGCCTCTTCTTGACTCCATCTGCTACTGTATTTGAGGATCATGGAATCAATGCCTCCTGTATCTCACTTTGTAAGAGTTGCAACACATTCAGGGTGTTGCAAGCAGTGTTTCACCTCTTGTTACAAGTTTTCACTTGCTGTTTGTAATGCAACGTTTCATCAAGCTGTTCCGTGTTTTAAGAAGCTCCAAACTTTGGAGAAGCTCTCGTGAGTTAGCTCCATCTGTTGTTGCTTTTACTCATCCAGACAGTGCAGGGTTTCTTGTTTGAGTGTTGCTGGAATGGCATCACAGAGCCTGTTCTGAGTGAAAAGGATTAGTGTAGAGACGAAATTTTCAGCATGAATTTTGACACTGGAGTTAAACATGAATAATGTATGACCCACAATACTATTTAAATAAACTCAGGTAACATTTTCATTTTTCTCACATGATTTTATTTAGTTACAGAAAAACTATAAGCTGGTTTACACTATAGGTCTAGCTTGTCCTATTTCCTTTTGTTAGCCTTCATTTCACTGGGAGAAGAACTTGTGAGATAAAGTGAGACAAAAACTGTAGTGAAAACATTTAGGATGTCTAGTTATTTTTAATGCCATCTGTCTGATAAAAAAACCTGTTTTGCACATTATCTGCTAATTTGAATTCTACAATATGTTATGCAATTTCCCTCATGAAATAACATCCTATAAGCAGTCAGAAGAAGGCACAAAAGTCTTTGTATTGCACAAGTCCATGGGAAACTTTCTAATCCTTTCATGTAGTGTTGGTGTAGACAGTGGAAGATGTAAAATTTAATTAGTTTCTTCTTATTTTTTGTTAACCATATCAAATTAAGCTGGGCTTGGACATTCTTTATCCTAGCTTTTGTGCAGTATAAAATGTGTGTTATGATAATGAAAGTTTTAGGGCCATCTAAAATAGAAAGAGCGGAAAGTTTGCCTTTGGGCAAAGGAAGGTTATTTTTACTGACTATTCTGCTGTCAGTACTGTCAAAACGAGCTATTGTCGATGGTATTTTAAATGAATTTCAAATTTCAAATTCAATTCAAATAGTGTAGGAATCTGAGGCTGCTACACTGAGGAGAGAGAAACTCACAGTAAGAATGTGAGGAAGATTTCGTCATAGTAGATTTTTTCATAATTTTCAGAACTCTTAGAAATATAGGGTTAATGAAAATATGGATGAATACATAAGTTATACATGTGAAATACCTAAATTATATATATGTGTGCATATATATGCTCGGTCAACAAATACTCATTTCAAACTGAAGTGATAGACGTATGAGTTTCTTTTGAAAAGGGATGAAAAAGGAAAATCCTTTCTGTAAGGGATTTTTACGCTGCTCTTTCCAGCAGTACATCTAGGGACATTCTGAAGATAATTTTTATGTATGATCTTTTGAAAAATGAAGGACTAATCTGTGTCATTTATCTCTGCAACACAACAAGAAAAGACAACTTTGTGTAATTCAGCGCCAAAAAATGATTGGAGGATGCGGTCAGCCCAGTTTTATGGCTTTTAGGCCGCAGCGCTTCTTTCAGTTCATGCTGTTCCAACAACTCAACACAAGGGCTGTCCATGCCCTGGATGGCTTTATTCAATTAAAGCTGCTTCCCAAGGTCTCGGGTCCCTGTGGTGGAATCACACAGTGCAGACATGTGCATCCGCTGAACTCGAGCTGTGCTTGCTGCCAGCTCAGCAGCTTAAGGTCACTGGAGTACTTTCTAAGAGGAAGGAATCACTCCAAAGAATTATCTGCTGGCCTGACTCCTCCAGCCAGGAAAACTGCTAACTTTCTCAACCCCCACGCTTCTGCCAGCGTTTTTGTACACATTGCTTTGTCTCGTGTTTACAAGTTCTTTCCCACCGGGTGCAAGTGGCAATTTACATCCGCATTTCGCCAGCAGATCCTAAGATGGCAAAACCAGTGGTCTGAATGTCCCAGCCCCTCTGGGGAAGCACCTGGTGAGTAACAAAGCTGTGAAGTGATAGGTGCTTGTCACAAAGCAAGGCAGCAAACAAAAACACCCTTCTTCCCACTGAATATTTGGTGCCCTGAATAAATGTAGTTCTGGTTTCCTACCAGAACACCAAAGGACATGAGCTAAGATAGAGTTTTGACCAGCTTAAACAAAAGAGCTGGAGGAGGATCTGTTGGCAAAATTGATGTAGTTACCTTCTTTTAGAGAAAAAGGAATCACACTTTGCTCTAATTTGATTAAATCTTGGCCTAAAGGAACTTCAACCTTAAATTAAATCATCCATTCAAGAATTTAACATAACTTGAAAGCACACCATAACTTGAAACTTCACAGCACTTGAAAGTTTTTATTCTCCTGAGTGATCCTATCTAGACAGCAATAAAAAGGTACACTAGTACTGGATGGTTCCTAAACAACATGTTTTGCCACATGAAAATTCAGAGTAGTTAAGAATGATTTCATGGCCTTAGGACTTACTGAAACAATGAAAACCAGAATGACCTCCTGTCTGGGTGACCAACTGCAAACTGCTCAAACTCTGTGTCTTAGAGACTTGGTGATAAAAAGAATTTTCACTGGATCATCAAAAAATATTTTTGACTAGGGTCAAATTTTAACTCTTTTCCACTTCCTGCTGAGATGCTGAGCTATTCAAAACTAAAAATTATGCAAAAAAAAAAAAAATAGAGCAAATTTATACTCCTGCTTTTCTGTCAGCATTCTCAGAAATGGCTTAACTGTTTGTGGTCAAACTTAGCATAAACTGTTGTCTTAAGCAAAAGCCAGGTGGTGGAAATTGAATCTTTAAAATATGAGAAAACTGAGTGATGGGAAAAAACCCAAACACCTGACCCTTTGAAATGGAAATGCTCAGATAGTGTGATTTCTTGCCCTGGACAGACTGCCTAAATATATATTTTTATCTACTGCCCCAGGTGAAAACAGTAGTGTTGTCTGCTCTGTCTGGGAAGGGAGAGAGCAGGGAAAAAGACTGAGGGGGCTGGCAGACCTAAGTCTGGGGAAAACAAAGATTAATAGTCAGAGTTCAGTATCACATGGCAATAGCTTACCCAAATAGCAGCCATGAGCAAGGGTTTGGCTGTGGATTCATGTCCAAATTGTTGCAAGGACAGGAGAGATTTCTGAGTCCTGGTCAGTTAAAAGATGCTGTTTTGCCTCTGCCCTGTGGCAGGATGACTCTATTTTTCCAGCCTGTGATGTCTTAGCCTTTCTATTTAAGGTGAAAAACCTCAGAAAGTGTATGTTTTCTTTAACATCTTTCACTTTCTTCAGTCTGAGAGGATGCAGTTATTATTTAGACACACCAGCCCTTTGTTCTTGTTTAGGCTGCTGTAGCTTGTCTGAAATTACTCACTGGGTTCACATCCCTGAAACTGGAGAAAACTTTGTGGTGGGATCCATGCTACAGCACATCCCAGCTGGAGTTCACTCCAGAGGAGTTTCCAAAAACTTGAGGCTTCCTGAGGGAAGGAGCCTGTGATAGGAAAGGTGCTGTAATTTTGATTATCCCTGTTGTGACCAGACTCCAGGACGGCCACCTCAAGGTATTGAAGTCTACTTATCCCCCGAGATCCACAGGGAAGTGACTCAAAGAAATGAGCGATCTTACACAATGTGAACTCACTTGAGTAAAACAAAGTAAAGCTACACAACTTTGTTACATCACATCCTGAGTCCTCTAAGAATTCATGTCTTAGAAATAAAGTTCCAGTTTTTAAAATGGTGGTGATGATTAAATCCTTACTACAGTTCTGCAGAGAATGTAGGAGCACTGTCACTTCCAAAATGTTTTAAATGGCTTGGAAAGGAGCGTGAATGTCTAGATAAAAATCTGTGTTGACATGATGGTTGTTGGAATGACAGTTCCTGAGGCAGTCAGACTGAGAAGTTTAAATGCAAGATTTTTTCAAGTAATATTCATCAAACTCACTACAGAACTGAGAAAAATTCCCTGCCTTTCTTTATACAGGATGCAGACTGAATGACCTAACAGGACTGATTTGCTTTAAAATTGAATTAGTCATATTGCTTGTGTGAGTAAAATAAGCAGCAGCAGACACACCCGTGGGTATCTGCATAATTTACTTTAAATCACTTTAGACAGACAAAGAACATGAGGTTCAGGGCCATTTAAGTTTTGGGGGATAATTTTCCTTGGATTGTCAGTAGGAAGAAGTACCTCCTCCCTATCATCATTGCAGAGCACCTAGGTGAGCTGCCTAGAAATACAGTATTCTTCATCATCTTCAGAGTTTACTTGAAACCAATTGTATTTAAAATGAATAAAATAATAGTGTTTTAATGTTTACAATGGGTTTGGTGGAAGCATACAACTTTCTCATTGAGAGTGTGATAAATGACAGAAATGTCTCTTTTTATCTTCTGTTGATATTTTGAATGAATATTGTAAGAATGGGAAACCTCACACCTGTCATTTAATTTTGGCATAATTTTAAGGGATATGCTGCTGTTATAGTCAGCAATATTATGATGTAAAATATAATGCTGCCAAGTCTTCAGAGTCACAAAATATTAAATGTTGATATCCCTTGAAATTATAGATTTGAGGCAGTTGTGGAGGACAGAAATCTTGGATATATATATATTTTTAATGTAAAGATGGAGTGTGTATTTTAACCAGCATCTAATTACATCCTCTATGTTGGGATGTCAGCATTAGAATAAAACATCTTCCAAAAAGGACAATTCATGTACAAGGACACCAGGAACATGCAATAGAAAACCAAACTAGAAGAAAAACCTACATGTCATAAAGTAACTCTTCTTCCTAGTGCTTTACTCAGAGTCTGCTAAAAATGAGATATGTACAGAATCATCTTGTGCTCTAAACGTAAGATTTTTATATATTTCCTTGCATAACATCAAGAGTTACTGGTAATGACTCATGGAGTTATTCAGCCCTTCCTAAAAGATCAGCTTTTCTTTGACTTCATGACCTCCCTTACAAGCAAATTCCACAAGGTGTTTTCAGTCTATGCCCATGAAGTAGTTGTGTCAGAATTTATTGCCTTGTAATTCAGTAATAAACTCCTTTTTCATCTAGAAAGCAAAACAACAAAAGAGAGATGAGGAAGGTGGACTGGTTGTTGCTTTCCTTTATTCTGTAGATCTTATTTAAAGCCAAGAGGCAGGTCTTTTTTATGTGGTATAATCTCATGGATAACAAAATGGTTAAAATTCAGCTTTGCTTGCTACCTTAAATTTTTTCCTGCTCTGACTATGAAGTTTGTTCCAAAATGTGAACCAACAGCCTTCCACACAGACTATTTTTGTCTTTTGATCTTTCTTTTATACCTTCATGAAAGGAGTGTGATTTTGCAGAGCCTTTCAGGGAGCAGCAGCACATACAGGATTATAAGGTTTGTAGCATATACATTGCCTGGCTCCAAGCTCGAGCATGAGTTAGAGGTGAGGGCACTCACGAAAGGCAGGGGGCAGGAGGTGAGGCTCTGTCTCCGGCTCTTCCACTGACTAGTCTAACTGCTGCCAAGTCCTTCCATCTCTGGGTCTTTCTCTTTTCTCTGTTTTGTATTTTGGTTAGATTTCAAATTATTTTCAGATGGGGGATTATCTCTCACTGTGTTTGTGGAACGTCTAGCTCAACAGAGCTTCAATGCTGACTGCAAGTCTCCAGGCACACCTTAACATAAATATGGGGGAGTGAGAGAGTTTCATTCTTTCCAGGGTACTCCTTTTGCTGTAAGCAGAGCAAACAGAATGCAAAATCACAGCCTTTGGTTGCTAA
Source organism: Parus major (assembly GCF_001522545.3). Taxonomy (NCBI): domain Eukaryota; kingdom Metazoa; phylum Chordata; class Aves; order Passeriformes; family Paridae; genus Parus; species Parus major. The sequence goes on from NC_031770.1 coordinate 18,469,150, forward strand.
TGACCCATCTCTTCCTCAATGCCTTCACCCAGTTACTACCATGACACTACCATGACAGGCTTTTTCTGTGAACTGTTTTTTTGATTCTGTCAGTTTTCCAGATTCTACGGTGAAGATTGGAGTAAGGGGGTCAGGTATTTAAGGCAAAGGTCTGGTATGTCTAGATGTGCGGTGTAGGGCATGTTGAGCATGTGCCATGCAGTGTGGTGTTGAGACCTATATGACAAAGTCCCAAGCCAGGAGGGGATGGTGAAGTAAGAACCTTTACAGCTTGTAATTCAGCACTAACTCTGCAGTCTTTGCAGGCTGTGGTGTACACACACCTTTACTGTTCCTGGAATAATGTTTCTGCTCTAGGGATGCTAAAATCCCTGTACTTTCATGGTGGAGAACCTGTACCATTTACTTTGTTTTCCTAAGATCTGCTTTATGCTGGATGGCTGCTTTTCAAACCCGGCAGTGTCCACTTAGTTTTGCACAGTCTTTGAGGTTTTGCTCTCTGTTCTCAGCTAAACCAATAGAAAATCTCTGGGGGTTTTTTTGTTAGTTGTTAGTTATGCTGATACAAATTAAATTTTGGTTGACTATTTTTTCTCAACTGGAGACAGATTTGGGCCTCCTGGTGTATTAGAAATTAGATTTTGTGAGAAAAACATGGGTAGTATATACTAATGTACAGGTATAAATGTCATTAGGTTACACTGGAAATCTCTCCTCCATACATAAGAATTAGGTTTTTCTGGTCTACTCTACAAGGTGCAGTGTTGCTTGGAGTAGCCAAAGCAGTTGATATTGCTTCCCATGGTCCCTTTTCCACTGCCATTATTGTAAATCCCAGGGTTTCATTGCCTTCTGTCTTGCTAGTACTGTGCAACTGACTTTGAGATAATTTTTTTCATGGCCTTTCACTGGGCATGAAGGGTTTGAGGTGTTTTCCTTTTTTAGAGTAATTATATTTACCATAAACCTCTTCTGTTTCTCAGAACCAATATCCTTCTCCAGAGTCCAACTAAATAAACAGACTTTGTCAAAAGGACAAAATCCTGGAGGGTCCTGGAGGAAGCAGATCCAGTGACACAACTCAGTAACAAAGCCCAGAGAACAGTCATCCTTTGCCTTTCTTTAGTTTATTTATCCTTTATTTAGTTACCAGAGTTTAACAAGGGAGTGATTTTGGCTGGAATATGAAAGCAGCTGAGCTCCACTGTACTAATTGTTCTGGCTTTGAGGTTGGTGGAAGATTTGGTCCACCCTAAATAGCAGTCGTCCCCAATTTGTACTGTCCTGCTTACTCCACGGGAACAAACTGGAGAGTTGTGCTTTGTTTATCCTGAGCTCTTTGAAATGTGAATCACTCCAGGACAGCCTCTCCCAGGCTAGACTAGGAAAGCTTATTATCACTGATTTACAAGCCTTTAGAGATCAAAATGGGCCAAACCAACATTTCCTCCCTTCTCCTTTAAAACCACAACAGAGCATCTGTCTAGTTTTGAAAGTTAAAATTCTTTCCATAGTGATTTTATTATTTTTCACTTCTACTGACAAATAATTTACTAATTTCTCCCTATTGTTTCAAAACAATTGGCAGTTAATTTGGGTTTTTTTTAGTTTGGGCAGAATATTTTTTTTTTAAAAACAACATTGATTTCACTCTACCTTTAGAATATGCTCTTTTATCAGGTTAGGTGTTCATCTGTGGAAAGTGATCTGCTGTTTCATAGCTTAGTTATTACTAGAAAGTTTTAGAAAGTGCACATAAGCAAGGTGCTGGGCTGATGGTATTGCTGGGTTGTAGTACTTGTAGAATAGATTCCATCTCTCGATTGCTAATGGAAATGTGCTTTGCTGCAGCACTGGCATCTCACACAAGGGATTTTAAGGACATGCAGTGTGACAGATGCCAGCAGTGGCAAATGGCACAGCAGATGTGAGACCTGGTGATTGCTGCTTGATTGGTGTGGTGCAGAACCCCACACCTCTGAACCCATGATACATCAGCAGCTCTTGCTCTTTGTGAAACTCCTTGGCCTAAAAATCTTGCACACAAAACTTAAGTGCTACTGATGACACAATCCCAGTGTAAGAAGGGTTAGTCAGCCAACTACTGACTCTCTAAACTCTAGGGGTCACAGTAAAAATATTCTGTAGAAGCATAGAAATCAAGAAGACAAAATGAGAGATCTCTTTTTTGGATTAGGGAAGGAATCCTTCTCACTTTTGGTGGCAACCCACATACAAATTTTTGTCTGCTGTTTCTTTAGCTTATTGGAATTGTCAAAAAACTGCCAGATGAGGTATTATACTTTCTTAGACAGCAGTGGCATTCCTTCACTGTATGAAGGAATCAAGCTGGGATTTGTGTTACCATTATAGACCAGGAACAGACTTAAGGGAATGGCCCCTCTATCAGGGTATGTTTAGGCTGATATTAGGAAAAGGTTCTTCACCCAGAGTGGGGTTGGACACTGGAACAGGCTCCCCAGGGAAGTGCTCTGACAGAGGTCAAGAAGCATTTGGCAATACTCTCAGGCACATGGTGTGATTTTTGTGGATGGTGCTGTGCAGGGCCAGGAGTTGGACTCAATGGTCCCTGTGGGGCCTTTCCAACTCAGCATATTCTGTGATTCTGTGGTTACTCTGTCGGTGTTAGGGCAGAAAATAATTTCACACAGTCAGAGCTTCTCCTGGGAGCCAGATCAGGGAACAGCCTTGGTTATTAACTGAGCTAAACTACACGCTTACTCTCAGTAGTGTATGCAAGGGTTGCAGATAGTATAACAGAAGACACAGATTTTGAAAGACCTTAAACACAAATAAGGCCTCAGGGCTGTCAGAAATCATATGACAACCTGATCAAACAAGAGGGGCCATTATTTTTAGCCTTGTGTAATGCAGCCCTAAAGACAGGCATACGTGTACATGTGTGTCCCAAGGGGGAGATGAAGCATAGAGACATGGTCAGCTGTGCTGATTGATAAGCTGTTAACGATGAGGAGAAGGACCTGCAGGTAACAGGAATCAGTATCTCTATCTGATAGGCTAGGATTTGGGCTTCAGGGTGGTTGAATTTAAGTATTTAGTTTAAAATGTAACCTGGATCAGAAGGGCACACCCGTGGTTCAGTTATTAACCTGTGTATGAGCACACTGTTCTAAGCCGCATATCCACAACGTGTGTATGGACAAACTACCTTCTGGCTTGTTGTCCAGTTTTTCTGCAGAATCAAAGAGTTCATTCTGGCACCCTCAGCCAAATTTTCTCCCTCCTAACCACATCAAGAGCATTCCTAGCATTTTCACTAGAAGGTTACAATCATTTTAATCATAACTTGAGTAAAAGAATGTTGGCATTTGTCAACACATTTATAAAATCTTCACCTGGAATCTCTTTTTTCTTGCTAATGAAAAACACCTGACTGCAGAAAAGCATTAATTGATGTAAAAGTGCTGGCAATGCAGCATGCAAACAGCAGATTTGATCCTGAGAACTGTGCCCATACCACAGCTTCACTACTTTGGCTTTTGTTCACTGAATAGCTATACACAGTTGTCTACATGAGGTTGTTTCTGCTGGAGAGCTGCAAGGAGACAAGGTGTGAAGGTGGGCTGCCAACATCCTCCCTCCCTACATAAAGGAGAAGGGGCAGTGAATGAAAATATAAATGAAAGGGAAAAGAGAAGATGATGTGTGGAAGTTGCCCCAACACAAAGTGGAGGATAATGGTATTTGTCTGGAGAGTGCCACTCCATAACTGCAGAGAACAGCAAGCTTCTACATTTGTTCTGTTCCAGGAAATATAAACACATTGAATCAGACACTAATAATGGTGATGTCAGTGTATACAACTATATTACCCAATTCTATCATACTAAGAGCAACAGCTGAAAGTTGTCACAGTGGTTTTTGGAAACAGAACCACCTTTGGAGAAACATTTGTACATTTCCCATGATAAATGTCATAGATACATTGCCCTACTTCATGTAAATGCATAGATCACATCTCAGAGAAATCTGAGTTGAGCCCTTTTGCTAATTGTTAGTTGCTACTACATTGGCTGTGACACCTTCGTTTCTGAGGAAACAGAATGGGAATCTTTGTGGACTTTTTATTGCAGTAACGTTCCGAGGAGATGCTAATGGAGCAGTGCAGGGTTGTTTTCTTAATTCAGAGTAACAGCTGCTGCAGAAAGGTTTCATTAACTTTCTTCAACCACACAAACATTTCAGGTTGAGAGTGCTAAAGTCAGTAACAAGATTTGGCCCTATCACCTACACTAACAGCTAGAAACCCTCAGGTACCGTCACTTTCTAATGTATTGGTGAGATAAAATAAGGCAGGAGGGAACTCAAGAGGCATTATCTGGTGTTATTTAAACTAAAATGACAGGAAAAAAATCCAGGCAGAAGATGTAATTTGGGACAATAGCTGTTTCCTGAGCTATGTGCTGTGTGGAGCCCCTGCTGTGATGACCTGACCTGCTCTTCCTGAACTGGTAAGTGCTTGAGAAAGGCTGCAGAAGGGAGGTCGTATTTCAAAAGGATTTGTGGTAGCAAGCAGAAGTTCATCTGCCCACCTAATCCCACCCAAAAGGGAACTGCACTTCAGAGGTAACATGCAAGCTGTGGAAAGAGTCATTGTCCAGTACTCATGGCTGCAGAGAGAAATGTGAACGGGGCTCTGAATACAGCACTGGACCTGTTAGGAAGGTTTGCAACGCCAGTGCAGAACATGCCTAGCCCAGACATTTTCCTTCACCTTCCTTCCTGTATGGCTCCTTTCCCAAGAAATACCAACCGCAACATCAGTCAGTCCACCTGTAGCTGGCAACACATAACCCAAACACCTGCATGCCAGGCACAGCTGGATGTTTACTACAACTGACCCAGCACAGTGCAGGCTGCGTAGGGATTGTTTGATCAAGGTGGTTTGGGAGAAGGGAGTGTTGGAGAATAATTTGCAGCAAAATTAAGAAGTTGTGTTTTTCCTGGCTACCTTTGTTTCCCTCTCCTCTTTAAAATTCTTCTTACTTTTTAACAATGCTTGCTTTGGGCATGTGTTTGTGTTGAAACTGAGGAATTTTGTTTTGTTAAAAGAAGGACATGTGTGCCTGCCAGCCAGGTTTTCTTCTGCTACCATAAAATCAGATGCATAGTACAGTCTCTCATGGACAAAGAAGAGTCTTTAGAAGCATAGTGTGATTAAGAATTACAGGAATATATTCCCCCACTGCTAATTAAGTTATATAAAGTGACATCTGAGGGAACTGGAGAAAAGCAACAGAAAAAGTGTGGTGTGCAAAGGAGATAGAAACTTCAATGGAACCTCAGAGATGAGAGATGAAAGAGTAGCTGAACGTAGAAAAAGGCAGAAAATCAGTGAAATGGGATATGACTCCCAATGTAGTAAAGATATGTATGAAAAGAGTGACAGGCCATAACTGTGAGGCCTCTGAAAGAATGAAAATATCAGTCACAGAAAGAGAGATTAGTACATGGAGATGTGTAAAGCAAAAGCTATAATGACATGTCATGAAAAGGTTATGCTGAAGAAATGCTTGGACTAAACAACTTCCTGCAGCCCCTTTTGATCCACATGGTTCTGTGAGAGCAAGCAACTCTACTACCAATTGATACATTAGAGGATCATTATCGTCATGCTTGTATTTTTAGAACACTTGCAAGCTTCATGGCATCAAACACCATCACTGCAGATGCAGCGTAGGCAGATAGGATTATGCCCTGTGCAGAATATCCACCCATGTAACTCCTCTTGCCTCTTGTTTTGTACTTCCCCTTTGTCTCACTAAATCTGAAGGACCTTAATATCTTTTCCTGTTTGTGATACTGTCCTCAAGTAAACAGAAAATGACAAAAAGAGTAGCAGATATTTTCCTGAAACAGTAACCAATGTAATCAATTTTCCCTTGACTGAGAAATGCAGCACAGTTTTCCCAAAGTGACAAAAACCTTCTTGTCAGGAAAAAAAAAAGCAAAGCTTAGCAAAGTGTCACCAAAGTAAAGTAACCAGATATTTACATGTGCAGCTATCTTGCAGTTCCATTTAACTGACTAAAGAAGAAAACTTGTTTCTGAAAAACTGTCCCCTCTTAGTTCTGAGTATTGGCTTATCTGAAAATCCCTTGAAAAAAAATTAATCAGTGATCAGATCTGAACAGTACAAAGAACACCACAACCCCCCAGCAAACCAACTTTCTTTGGGTTCTATTTCTTCTGCAGTAGAAAAAGGTGCAGTAAAGTCTTAATTCCCCCAGTCTTATAGAGAAACTGCTGCTGTTAGACAGGACAAAGCGATTGGCATTTATTTTTGTACTATCAGACTTGCACACATATTTCTGGTGTGCGAAAAGGTGGCATGTGAACCTTTTGCTTGTGGGAAACCCAGGTTTTTGATCCTGTTTTTCTGTCTCCTCTCTATAGTTTCCCCATATTTTTGTGAGGTGGTTGCTGAAACAGTGTAAAGAGTCACAGCTCTGTTCAGGGCCTTGAGCACAATCTGCTGCTGGCTGCTTTCTGTGCATGGATGATCTTCCTCACAGTTAAGCATTAGCAATTAGCTGGACCTCAGCTACAGATTCAGGAGTGACAAAACCCCTCTCTCCAAGTAATTCATCTCACTGTGGAACTGCATTGTAGTGTTATGTCTGCTTTTCTACTTTGTTTTTAGTGGTATCTATAACTACTCTTTCCTAGAAGCAAAAGTCACTGAACTCCTATGGGGAAATGCTCAGACTTCTTGAAATGCATTTGGGAGCTTTGACATGCTTAAGACTTCAGCATTCCCAAAGATTAATGGCTATTTCTGTGGTTTTCAGCATACTTCCAAAGGAACAGGAATTGAATCATCTAGAAAGTGACCAGCCAAAAAATCTAGAGTATAGAGGAAAGGTCCCTAAAATGTCTGCTGTTGAGAATAGTTTAGCTTTTCTGGCAATACTTAAATAAGGTGGTTCTCATTATAGTTTTCCTCTACTCTGATATTAGGTGGCTGCTTTTCACCGGGACTCTTTGCAACTCACCTCATTCTGAATCCCAAGATACTTAGTGATTTTTTAGATCTCCCACTGCAGTATTAGAGTATATGATAATCTTGAATTTCATGCAGCTTGTTTTAAAGATAGTTTCTAAATTCCATGTGTGTCAAACAAAAACTTCAGAATGTATTGCAGGTAGCCCTGAGAGACTCAGAAACCAAGGGGCATAAGGAAAAGAATCACAGGCTTTAGTCTGTAGACACATAATTTCCAACATATAAACACATAAAGTTCCCCTCTTTGTCTTTCCTCTTGCTCTTGCTTGCTCTCTGCAGAACACCTCAGGTTCAGCTGAAGTGTTATTTATTCACTTTTCCAGCACAAATCATTCACAAGTGGCCTGCAGGTTCCCGTTAGAGAAATGAGAACTCCCAAACATGTTATTGCTCTTGCTTATCACCTGACAAGGACAACCAAAAATTGTTCTGTGGTCATTTTGACGTTATGCAATGGAGGCTGAATGTGTCTTTGTTCCAGTCACCAAAAGCACTAAAATACTACTTTCTGAGACCTGGACAAAATACTACCCTTGGAAACACATGTCTGTCTCAATCTTGAAGTCTTTCTCATTTCATCCATTTCTGGAGGAATATTTTTAGGTATTGAATTTAGCCCTTCAGAATGACTTGTGGTTTCTTCCAGGATGGAACTCAATAAATTACTCTTTTCACAAACAACCAAAGTGCGGTTCAGTGGTTCAGGTCTCCTGCAGGGTTCAGAAGTTCAGGGTACAAAAGCCCACCTCAGTGTCCGTCTTTCCAGGCAAAACCAGCACCGGTTTGCAGGGATGGGGTCTACACCATGACTATTGTAAGTGTTGATGCCAGCACTGCTCTCTGCATCAGCTTTAGAGCAGGGGAGCTGATCCTTTCATCTCTCCTGTCTGTGACACCTCTGCTAGGATTTGGTCAGAAACCTCATCCAAGAGGAGCATGTGTGCTTACACATGCACACCCACCTGCCCCCCCTATGCACACACACCAGGGGCATCCAAGTTTGTGAATGTTTTACTCTGCTGCCTTAATTAAATCAATATTTTTTATTACGTGGGTCTGTGTTCTTTCTTTCAACACCTCTGTTTTTAAGTTATAATTCCTTTATATCTTCATTGTTTTTAGTAATTGGACAAAGTGTTTCCCAGCTTAACTTTTTAGCGAATGGCAGGAATCCCAGCAGCTGTGTCACGGGGCCAGGCTTTCAGTATTTCCAGAGACACACATTTGTCTAGGATATTTATGTCATATTTAGCTTGGTTACTAAAAGCAGAATTCTAAGACTGGGAAAAAAAGAGTACATTTTTCTTTTTCACAGTGTAGATTTATTTCTTATAAATGTGAGATTAAGTACCTCAGGAGTGATGGGTTTGACTGCACAGCACGGGGCTTAGGCCAAGGCTCTGGCAGCTGAACCTCAGCCACAGCCAGTGGGTCTGGGTGGGGGCTTTGTGCAGGGTGGTAGCAGGGTGAAATCCCTCTCAAAATCCCTGGTGTAGGAACAAGCCCTCACTAAAACATGAAGCAGCTGGAAGAAGCCCCCCAGACCTTTTCCCACACCCACCCCGGCTAAGCTGAGGTCTAGAGTCCCAGTCTATGCTTCAGCCACCTCTACAGTGTCTGGATAGAAAAAAGAAGTTTACATGGGTCCTCCTTTATTTTTTCACCCAAGGAACAAACAAATCTAACCAATGTTGTCACATCCAGCTGTATCCTGACAGATTTGTAGGGCTCGATGGGGAGAGGTCCCAGCTGACTGGAAGCTGGTGAACCTGGGTTTTCAAGAAGGACAAAATGGAGAATCCCAGAAAGTACTGGCCTGCCAGTCTCACTTCAGAGCCCAGTAAAATCATTGAAAAGATGATTCTGGGAAGTATTGAAAAACAGCTGGAGGACAACACAGTCATTGGTCACAGCCAGCATGGCTTCAGATGAGGGGGAAGTCCTGCTTGTGGAAACTGAACTCCTGTGACAGGGTAACCCACTTGGTTGATCTTGGAAAGCCAATTGATCCAATCCTTTTGGATTTCAGTAAAGCTTTTGATACTCTCTCACACAGGATCTTTCTGGACAAAATATCCATCCCACCACTGGATAAACACATCATGAAATGGGCGAGCAACTGGCTCGTGGTTCTGGCACAAAGAGATACAGTGACAGGGGTGACACCAGGCTGATGATCTGTCACTGGTGGGGTTCCAAAGAGCTCCATTCTCAGCTCAGTTCTCTTTAACATCTTCATTAACAGCTTTGATGCAGGACTGGAAAGGGTAGTGAGCAAGTTTGCCAACAACAATGTATTGGGAGGAGAGGTTGACTCCCTTGAAGGCAAAGAGGTCCTGCAGAGAGATATTGATGAATAAATTAGAGAGATGGGAAGTCACCCCCTCTATAAAATTTAAGAGGAACAAGTGCTGGATTCTGCACCTGGGTTGGGGCAAGTCTGATGGTGTGTATAAGCTGGGAAAAAGAGGCTGCAGAGCAGCACTGTGGAAAGGGAGCTGGGGGTCTTGGTTGATGGCAAGCTCAATGCGAGTCAGCAGTGCCTGGGGTGTATCGGGCACAACACTGCCAGGTGGGCAAGGCAGGGGATTGTCCTGCTCTGCTCTGCACTGAATGACCTCACCTTGCAAACCTTGTATTTTCAAATACCAGGCATGGAGCATAACATGAATCCTGCAAGTTTCTGACAACCTTTGCTGCTCACTAAAGCTACAGGACTTTCTATCTGCTTCATAGGAATAGGCCCAGAAAGCTTTTAATGCTGCCATCTTAGCAACCGCTCTAAGGCTATCTTCTGTATGTTATGCACCCAAATCCTTGCTGCCCCTTTGTTGTTTTTTGTCAAAATTAACCCTTTGTACAAAACCAGGTATGTTGTACTGATGCTTCTTATAAACCTCTATAATCCTTGTATAGGTGGATGATTCTCAGTGGAACTCAGCAGAACTGACTGCTATTTTTCCAACATATACTTTTACACTATAAACTTGTTAGAGTCACCTACCATGACAATTAAAAATGCTTCTGCCTTGCCAAGAGGGAGCTCTGGGCGCCTTGAAAGTGAACATGCAAAACACAGTCTGAATGAAATGGGATTTTTGTATGTGGAATTCTTGTGGATCAGCCTTGGTGTGAACATCCAACTTTGCATGTACACTGTTCTCTGCAGTAAATATACTTGCAAAGTTCCTCATATCCTTTTTATAAAAAATAATTTTGATAAATACCAATACACCAACAATTTAAATTGGTGAAAGTTACATATTCCTTATAGAAAAACACTTCCACTCACAAAAGGAGATCACAAAAGAGAAAAGGATGTTAAAATTAAGATCACAATGGCCTTGTGTTGCAATAAGGCAGTGTTGAGGAGCTGGGGTAAGCTCTGGTCAGAAATCCAGGATGCAAAATTTGGGACCAAGTAATATGCACTACTTGTTCTTTGGAGGAAAACTGTACAGAAAGGGCCACACACTGCAGTTCCTGCTCAATCTAGTTTTGAAATGTGAGACTTGACAGCATCTGGGTGACTAAATCCCCCTGACACCTAGATATGTCTCTATCTGACTTTTTGGATTTCTATTTTCCCTAGCAGCTTCAGGTGCTTCTCTGCTTGAGTTCACCACTTTTCCAGACTCAAGAGGATGGTGCAGCTTTGTACCATATTTATGTCTTCCCCTGAATTCCTCTGGGGACACTTCAGCTCTCTGGGAAGATTATGGAGCTCACAAAATGTTAATGGAAGCTACTGCTTTTAATGCAACTGCAGGGAAACTGTCCTCCCATACTATCATGTTTGCTTTCTTCTTTCATTATTTTTCCATGGTGTAACATTCATGCAAAAAGTTCTGTTTTAATTCTTTCAGTTTCCCCCACCATACTGCTTATGAAGGTATCATACTGAAGAGGTCAAGATGAACACAATTCCTTCATCTTGTCCTGAAGCTGTGTGAATATGACAAAATTTCACTAGACCAGTGTGACAGCACGGTTCTGTGACTTGAGGTGATCAGAAAGGAGGTTGGAGCCATGGATTTTTGTCAAACAAGTGCTTTACATCTGAGTATTAGATAAAAGGCTGAAATCATCCAGGGGGACTGATGACTCATTCTAGGTAGCTGTTAACTCAGTGTGTTAACACTGAACAGATCACTACCTGAAGCACTTTAGCTTCTGATCCCATTTTGCTTAGCTTGCTTTGTGTTGAAAGCTGCCATGTATGGCCTATCACTTGGGAATTTTGTAATGGAGGCCATAAACCCTTTTATCTCCTAGGTTTAAAATATCTATTGTATAAGATATGTTCCTTGATCTCTTCTGCCTAGTTTTGACAAAATCTGCATAATAGGCATATTTTTATGTAGGGACAATATTTGTAGTTGTAATATTCTAAACATGCAAAGCCTTAGCTGTTGTAAACTTACAAAACAGCACTGTGGCATGGAGATAAAGAGGAAAATAAGGAGCTTAGGCAAGAGGCCTTCACCTTAGTCCTGCTTCTGACTTTCATCCTGCCTTGCCTAATGTCATTGAGGAAGGCCATTTCCTCCTGGACTTTTCTTTATATCCATTAAAGATGACAAGTCTTGCTCTACAGTAATGTTGTGAGGTTTAATTAACATTCACTGGAAGTTCTTCTGTCCAAAAATGTTGAAAGGGGGAATGAGCTGTGTGCCATGGAGATTAAGACATAACTTCCCTGTTTTATTTACATCTCTCTCCCCTTCATGTTCCTGCTCATCTTTGATTCAGGCTCCATTGGAAGCCAAAGGTACTTGTTAAGACAGAAGAAAGCTAACATTATAAAGCAAGTAGCATGTACCGGACTTCTGAGCTGATCTGGCTTATTGGGCAATTAAAGTAAGACAGCAAAGACTACAAGTGGGACTCCACAGCCAGGAGTAAGAGCGGCAAGAAGAATGAGTTAGGAAAGAGAAGAGGAGACAAGGTAGAATTGGGCCTATCCTGTGTTATCTAACATCATCCTGGTTATAAAATATTAGACCTGGTCCAAATATACCACAAAGATAATTCCAGACGTGACTCCTGTGTGTTTCTTCCTTCTTTGTCTGCAGTGTGTTGGTCTTTAGCCATGGTCAGAGAGAAACACTACATTAGACAAATCAAGTGTCATACTGGAAAGTATGAACAGATGTATAGACTACCAGACAAGTGAAATAATCTTTTCTCACTACTCAATACTGGTAGCCCAATGTCACATTTCAGGACAGGCTAACCAGATAGAATGGAAAGAAAGGCAAGTGGAATACTAAAGGTCTATGGACTATGGATTAAGAGGGAACTTTGGAAGAATGGTGCTGCACAGCCTCCTTTCAGCACATCTGCTTTCCAGACAGTCCCCAGCCTGTAACATTTCAAGAGACTTCTCCTTCTGTGGTGTGGCATTCTGCATATGACCCCCTTGAGTTTAATGAAGTTCCCATTGCCCATTTCTCCAGCCCATTTCTGTGCTTTAAAAGGGCAGCCTTGTCCTGAAGCCTGTCAACTGTTCCCCCCAGTTTTGGGTTATCTGCAGAACTGATGAAGGTGCACTCCATCACTCACTCCAGGTCTTTGGCTAAGATGTTAAACAGAATACAGCTTCCAAACAATATATTTCTTTGAGTTTTCTATAATTAGGACCACCTTGTAGTCAGTGCATTTATTTCCAGCAAGAGTAGGTGCCAGTTAAAAAGTGTCTATTGTACTCCAGGCAGGTGGCAGCTGTGGAAAAATAAGAATCTTTTACTACTTAACCAGCTATATTAAAATCCATGGAAAAATGGCTGACCAAAGTAATCAACCTCTGTGGTGGCCTGGTAAACAGAACACATACACTCTGAATTGCATCTACACTATAAATCATACTTTCTTATCATATTACTTACTTACCATTGCCAATTAGAAGGTAGTTTTCTTATATTACATCACTAAAGAGTGCGCTGCTTGGTCAATTATCCCTGGGTGAACTGAAATGCAATAGCTGATAGCCCACATTTTTATGTTGTGACATTTATTTAATTTTGTGTGCATGTGTCTGTAGGCACATTGTGGTGGAAAGCCTCTAATGAGAACAGTTTGTTGATCCTCTGAATTCTGCATGTACTTGCTTGTTCTTATTAAGCAGGCACTCTGCTCTATGGAAACAATCGAAACCACCTGCATTTCCTTTGAACCAGAGCCTTGCTTTCAACTGAGCATCCTCGTGTTGTAATACCTCATCATACGCACAGTAGGAAAAAGAACTTACACATTTCGCTCCCTCTGTGTATCCAGTGAAAATTTGCCAGGCACGTAATCATGCATGTGTCATTACAAGCTAGCAAAATCCATTTAGGCAGTCTTTATTTATTTTTAAATGAGGTGTTCCCAGTGCAAGGCAGGACCTGGGCAAGGAGCAAAGAGCAGTGTGGACATGGAAACGACCTGTGGAGTTCTGTGCTGGCTGGTAAGAGAGTTCCCCTTGGCACAGGCCAGCCCTGGTCAGGAATATATGGAGCTCTGGAAGCCAGAGAGCCACACTGAGCCAGTGCAGGACTCTTGCTGATGAAGGTCTAATCCCAGCACCATGTCCCACAGTGCCCTGAGAAGTCTGAGTTTCAAGTGACTAGTGTGAAGCCTCAAGGGGTTTCCAGGATCCTTGGACACTCATTGGAAAACAAGGAATTGCCCATGGGAGTTCTAAGGTACCAGGAAAGAAAGGCATAGTGCTTCAGCTGTGGTCTCTGCCAGCTGAGTGGATCCTAAGGGTTTGGTGTCTTCCTCCTCCCTGCCCTAAAAGAAATGTATTGAAAAGCACATTTTCAGTCTTGTTTCAAGGGCACAAAGGAAGCAGTTTAATTCTTGTCAGAATGTTTAAGATATTGGGACAAGAGACAGTAAATATTTGTATCTTTAGGAGCTATGAGCCATACTTAGTGGCAGTGATGAGTTTTACAAGGCAATCTAAGTAAGTAATAACTAAAACACAAGTGGTTCAGAGATTGTATAAAAGCTTTGGGCCTGATTCTGATCTCACAAAAGCAGCTTACTCCAGCTTGTCATGACAGCCTGAAATAAAATACCCCAATGTTTTATGGTAGTGTGGGGTGCTCTTGCCATTATTGCTCGCACAATCAGTTGTAGAAGTAAAAGGCAGTTTAAATACCATTTTTATTTTTCTGCATATTCTGCTGAGTTTTTTCAAAATCAGTTTTCACCCTTTAACTGTCAGGCACTAGCAGGATTCTGTATTTTTTTGCTTTCCTGTAACAGGGGAGTGACTTAGTTTCTTGGGAAGATCTGTCTGCAGAGTTGGTCAGATAAGGTTTAAAAAAAATGGGTTCTTAAATGCAATTGAAAACCAGTTCTGAACTATTGTGTACTTGATTCTATCTCAACTATTGAAATAATGCATTTACATACAGTTTCTAGCACAAAATGATAATGACAGCAGATTTGGAGTCTCTATTGGGTCTCACCTGCTTGGTGCTGATACATTTGTGTGCATGTAAGAACAGCTCCACCACTGTGCTGTTCCTGTGCTTTCCATGGCATAAAGTACTAGATGTGCCTGTCCAAACTGTTGGAGATTTCTGCTACAGCTGTGAGTTGCTGTCCCTTTCAACAAGTGTGACTACATAGTCCAGAGACAACATTCCCAGAAGCAGGAATTTTGGTTTGGTCCAGTTCACTGGTGTAGTTGAGAGTAAAAAGAAGTTATGAGCTTTGGTTACTTTTAATTTTGGTAATATGGAGTTTTTCGGTTTTTCATTACTCAGCCTCACTGCAGGGACAATTTATCCATTTCTTTATTTATGGCTAGATTGACCTCTACTTAATCTTTGGCCCGTGATCCCTAAAGTCTCTAATCTCTTTTGTCCTCAGTGCTTGGCTCTGTTATCATGGGGTCTTTGAAATCCTGCCTCTGAATTCATCTGGGCTGCACTTGCAGCTCTGGGTGATGATGGTGGTAGTGGTGTCATTGATTAGCTGCAGGCTTCTCTATCTGAACTCAGCTAATAAGAATTTCTCAATTTCAGCAGATGTCTCTGCTCCATTGCCAAATGGGGAGTTTTTGGACTAGTGATGTGAAAGTCTAGAAACTTGCCACTTAGTTCACCACCCGGGGAGCTTCTCTGATGGTGTTAGAGCAGTTCAACAGAATGCAATTTTATGAAATGCTGTATGTTCTCTTTTTGTTCTATCAGCCCAAAAAAATTTTTAAAGCCCCCCAAAAAATAAATAAAAATAAACATACAAACATAGAAATTAAAAATTGCCTCTCTATGTATGCTTATATACGTAGCTTCATCCCCACTAGTACAGAAGCAGTCCCATCACTATGGTGTCTAGATGAAATATTGAGCCCTGTGCAGTCCAGATTCCTGATTCCCAGGTGCAGACACCTGAGAATCTGGCACCTCCCCTTGTTGAACTTCATATGGTTGGTGATTTCCTAGCCCTCTAATTTGTTGAGGTCTCTTTGCAAGGCCTCCTTATCTTTGAGGGCGTAACAGCTCCTCCCAGCTTTGTATCACCTGGGAACTTGCTTAGTACCCTTTCCAGTCCTGTGTCCAAGTAATTTATGGAGATGTTGAAGAGAACTGGGATGAGGATGGCTCCCTGTGGAACCCCATGAGTGACAGACCACCAGTCTGATATCACCCCATTCACTATAATCCTTTGCGCTTGACACGAGCCAGTTGCTCACCTGTGGCATGATGTGTTTATCCAGCTGTGGGATGGATCTTTTGTGCAGAAGGGTCCTGTGGGAGAATCAAAAGTGTTACTGAAATCCAAGAGGATTACATCAACTGTCTTCCCTTGATCAGCTAGGTGGGTTACATTGACATAAAAGGAAATCAGCTGTTATCACCAGAACCTTCCTCTCATGAAACCATGATGGCCATGACCAGTGTCCTTGAGGTGTTTTCCAATACCTCCCTGAATAATGTTCTCCATGACTTTTTCAGGAAATCGAGGGAAACTAATAAGCCTGTCACTTCTGAGGTCTTCTTTTTGTCCTTCTCGAAAATTGGTAATCCCATCTTGCAGTCCACTGGGATCTTTCTGGAATCCCAAGACTGCTCAGCAGTGTCAAAGCCAGAGAGTAGAAGAGATGCTACCATTACCCTGAGGCAGAAAAAGCTGCAGGAGTGGTGGTACTGCCACAAACAGAGAGATCAGGCACAGAGGGGAGGTCTGGATTTAGGTATTGCTGAGCATTTTCTGTGGTTGAGATGGCTTAACCTTTGTCCTCCCAGGTCTCCAGCTGAATTGTTTGAGACCTGTCTTGTTCTTCTTTTTGAGAAAGAGAAATCCAGCCTAGAGGTGTCCTATGTGCTGTATCAAATTTAGTTCAAAGGATGAGACAAAATGAATGTGAAACTTTGAAGGCCACATGGGAAAACTAAAACATTCACCATGTAGAAATCTTAAGTCAAGGGAGGTTCATCCTGCCTTGGGATCCAAGATATGATTTTGCTTTCTGAAATGTTTCTAAGATCGGGCATAGGGGTTCATGGCTCAACACGATCAAACAGGAAAAGGGCATGTGGTACAAATATCAAGGTGCAATACACTGGGCATTTACTTCAGTTTTAAATACTCTTCTAGGCAATAACAGGCAATGTGCTGAAAATATGGCCTGACATAAGGATCCTTTCATTTTATAAGCCCATTTAAAGTTTCCATCTTTATAGTGCACTTTAAAAGAAGCAGTAATCTTAATCCCTACAATCTTGACCTCAAATTACATTTTAGTGTTTTCTCCATAGCAAAAGAGATGTGATGCAGATGGCATTACCTCATGTAAATCCTTATGGCAAATTATGTTCCATTGCTACATGCACACTAACTCTGGAAAATGCACAATACCTCTTTTAGTGAAAAATCTCTCTTCTTGAAAAAAAATCTGAAATCTGAGATAGGAAACCAGATAGGCCAAGAAACCCTATATTTTATGGAAATCTCACAGTGGGTATGTACTGGGCCAGATTTTTAGACAATGTAATACTGGTGAAACTGAGATATAGCCTTCTTTTCTTTTGTGGTTATCAGTGGTGGATTATTACTCAGGAGATGAAGGTTGAACTGTGAATTCTGCAGCAAGCATGATGCAGCTGTGGGCATTCAGAGCTGCCTTTTCTTCTGTGTATAAAACGTAGGCAGCTTACTTCCCTGGCTTACCTGGGCACACCTGGGTGTGCTGCTACAGCAGTAGGAACAGTATGGGTGTTCACAAAGATCACACACATCTGGTTAAGGGTTGGTATTTTTATTTTCTGACATATTTAAGACCTGCTTTGTAGGTTTCACTTTGGTCTAGGAGTGCCTTAGTAGAAAATCCCAGGAACTCCTGGTTATCTGGAGGAAAACAAACCTGTTGAATATTAACCTTTTTTAATTTATTTTTTTTTTTTTGAGGTAAAGAGCTCTAATGATGGAAAACACCAAACCTTGGTCAAATAAGAAAAATAACCTCTTTGAGGCAAGCCTCTTTCCCATAAATTGAAACCTCTGAATGAAGTGCCTGCCAAAGAATGCTCTCTTCCTGGAACACAGGGAGCAGAAAGCCAGCAACTTGCTTTGAATGTGTTGAACCAAATTTTAACAGCTCTATCTACTTCTAGACTGACCCCGAGCCTGGCTTTTTTCTTTTCCTCACAAATACTACTACTGCTTTTTCCAATTCATTGGTATATTCCTTAAGGATTGCACATAAACTTGGAGATTTCTGGAAGAAAATATCTTGAATATGAAGCTGATCATAAAGCTACCAAAACCCTAATAATATTCCCTGCCCATTCTTGTGGTATAAAAATATAACTAATGTTAGTCCAGAGAACAGCAAGTGAGACCCTGGAGGGCTCTCTGGAAGTCTGTTTTGGCTATAGTATTACTTTTCCCTGTTTAACTTTGTAAACCTGTAATTGGCAATAAAGGAGACCGCACTTTTGCTTTTTTAACTAATATTTATTTAAACCTTACCATAAGGTGCACATAGTGGTTTCTTTTGTTTCCAGCAGCATAAAATTCATAAGCAGAGACCAATTTATCATTCAAAAAATTATTTTGTATTTTTTACCTAAAATGTCCAGCTTCACAATGTGTTTTTAAGAGACCTAGCCAGCTTCACAACGTGTTTTTAAGAGACCTAGCCAGCTTTTTTTCACAGCCTTTCAGTGCTCTCTTGTAAATGGGGGCTACTGTGTGGGATCTTATACTGGAAATAGACACCCCTTTGGACAGAGACCTGTTCTCCAAACTTTTATCTGTGTTGGAGTCAGCCAGGCAAAGCTGCCTGGTCTTGATTGTGCTGCCATGAATCTGAAGTTACTCAATATGATTATTTTAAATGTGCAGCTACCTCCATACAGTTATAGACTGAGCAGAGCATAGTGTTTGGACCAATGTGTCTGTATATCTTGATCATGCATGTTTTCAGAGTGTCTGTTTTCTCTTTGTGGCTAACAGGGATTTTGCCTTTTATTTTTATAGAAGCAGCAAGAAGATAGCTCTTCTATGGTAAATTAAATAGGAAAAGAGGCATAGAACTGAAAAGACAAAGGGTAAACATTTTTGTAGAGATATACACAACATTGGTAGTGGAGGAGTAATATTTACAATGAAAGTGAAAGCTTTTAACATTTCAAGTAACCTGTATTTTGTTGGAGAACAATCTTGTCTTCCGGTTCCAGTTTTAATTTTAAAAAATCATTTTTAGTAAAATGTTAGTGTATGTGGAATTTAGGTTTCCATGTGTTTCAGCATTTGTGGTAAGTAATTTTCACTTAATCCACTCATCCAAGATGCATATTCTTTTAATTATACTGAATCTTGCCTGGTATGCAGTGCTAATGCTATACAAAAAGGACAATCATTTTAAGTAGAAAACACACCAGAATCCAGGAGGATAAACTAGGCAAAGAGCCCTGGTGTACTTGGACATGTTTTATACACTTTCTGAAACACCCTAAACTGTACTCTTTCAAAGTTGGGACATTAGACTAGATGCATCTTTAGCTTGACCCTGTTACAAGAGTTCTTGTGTTTCATGTTACGAAGAGAAGAACATCTGGAAATAAAAGCTTTGTCTGAGGTTGGGCTGAGATTCTTGGTTGCCTTTTAAGAAAAATATCACATTGATTGCTTTCATCATATAAATATGAACAACAGGAAAAATCTGTCAGCATTTGGTGAGATGTTGTGTCACAGCAGATAAAGTTTTTCTCAGCTCTGATTTCAGACTTTAATAGTGAAACCATCTGTTGAGGAGCTCATTTGTTTTGTTTTATTTATCACAGCGGATTATCTTTTCAGATAATATTTCACAAGATCCAAGGGAAAAGCAGTGATAGATTTGGCTGCCTAATTCATCAGCTAAAACTAAGAACATGCTCCTTTGCTGTCTTACAAGTGTCATTTGGGAGATTTGGACCATCATTGTAGCAGAAACTCAAGGGAGCATAATGACTGCCTCCTTTGCTGGCACTGGCACTAGGGGACATGACTAAAGACTTCCAGAGGCAAAATATGAGGTTAGGATGTGATAAAGGGCCAAAGCAGCCTGGCTGAGCAGGCTCCCACAAGCTGTGGGTAGCACACCGTGGAAGCCATTGCATTACATAATGGGAAGTGCTCTGCTTTACACACAGAATATTGCTGCTCTCTGTAATCATCCCCTTCTTGTCTGAGTTCAGTGGCAGCTTTGAACTTGCTGATTGCTTTGGCAGGAGTAAATAGGAGAGAAAAGAAGGGATTACAAAGCAACTCCACCATTATGGTGGTAAGCAGCTTTCCCAGTTGTGGGAGGCTGACATTCCCCTAGCATCTGGAGATCATCCCTCACATCTGGTGGCTTCTGACTCTTCTCCACTGTAGCAGCATTTCCTCAGCTCCTTGGCACAGCAGGTGCTCCCAGCAGGGCTCTGCCTCTCTCCTAGCTGTGTCCCACTGGCTCTCTGGCTGCTGCCCCCAGTGCAGTACAGGAGGGACAAAAGGGGTCTGCTGACACAAATTCTCTGGCTGTGAGCCCTGGGGCAGGGATCATGCAAGGGCTGATGGTGCTCAGGTCATGCTGGCTCAGAGGTCTGTCCTCCAAGATGATGCCAGGGCATCCCTCCTGCCACAGAAGGACAGAATGGGAGTGACCCCTTGGCTCTGTGGAGTGCACTCAGGAGGAAATTTTCTGTCACTCTTGGAGTGAGTACATGTGCAATGTAGATGCATTAATTTAGGGTCTATTTGGTAGCTCATGATACAAGCAAATGATGCAAGCAGGCTGGAGTTGTGTAAGAAACTCTTCTCTTAATCCATTACAGATGTCATCAACAAAATATTTGCATGAACTAGAGCAACAAGGCAAGAACCTACATGCCTGGAAATGCCAAGATGGGCAAGATTCCCCAGGGATGTTAGGCAAGGGTGTCCCACAGCTCTGCTGCAGGAGGAGAGGCGAGTCCCAAAGTAACCTAGAAAGAGAACATCTCCCACTGTCTCAGCCACTGCAGTCCTTGCTCTTGCTCATGTGAATGAAGTCTTAATGGGTGACAGCACTGGGCTGGCAAGTTCTTCTGTCAGGCAAAAAAAAAGATATTTGAGAGAATCCAGAGAGGCACAGTCTTTTTCCTCCTGGGAGCAGGTGTTTTTAGAGGACTTCCTGCCCCAGAAGGTCCTTTCTGTCAAAATTTTCACTGATTTACTGAAGTGCAGGACCACGTTCCTGAGAGGCAGCTGCCAAAATGAAACACATTTTTGTGTCTCCCAGCATTTTTGTGTCTCTGCTATGATTCTCTTGATCTTCTGATTTAAATGTTCAATTATAGCTTCTCTTTCTCTTGGACTTGCCCACCATTTAGTTTTAAATTGACATCTGCCTCTTTGACTAATGTAGTCTTTGTTCCAAGTGTTTAAGTGATATCTTAGGGAATTTCAGTGTTTCAGACAAAAACATTTTTATAATGTTTATCTGTCTTTTCTATTTTTTCGCTTGCGTGCCATTCTATTCTATTTATTTCAGCTATTGTCAGGCACCATAATTTTGGTATAACTGATATTCAGAAGTTTTCTGATCCAAGGCTTTAAGTCATGTATTACTCCATGGGATTAGCCCTGCATGAAACCGCATAGTCCTGGATTAGACATTAAGAATATGTATCATGTTTTAAAAATTCATTTATGCAACTATTGGGTAAAATTAGACTCAGACAAGCTGTTCTTGTCACAAACCCATGAAAGTTCTCAAGACCTTCCCCCCTTAACCAAAGTTATTTGCCTGCAGGCATGAAGTTTCCACAATAGTACAATGGGAAAAACTCTTTCATGGTCAGTTAGTAACGTGTAGTTTTGTGAGCAGATTACGAGGTTGGTTATCACCACATTATATTATTAGCAGCACTTCAGAAATACTCGAGAAAGTTGAAGTAACTTTTATTGGTGTCGTACTTCTGCATCGACAATAAATTTCTGGGCTCAAGTGTCAGATGTCTTCTGTCCCATGAGGATGCCAGACAGTAAGTCCCAGACATCTGGGCAGCATCCTCATGGAAGAGATAGTCTCTATGGGTGTGTAATGGAGCCTGTGTAGGGCATGAAAGTGGTTCCAGATTAAAGGATGAGAAATGCATGTTCCTGGGAAATGATACCGCAGGGCTCAAGTGCAGAGACAGCAGTTAGAAAGGGACCATAATTTTACAGTCTGTGCTGTCAATTATAATTCACAGCATGTTCCACAATGTCACACACATAAAGAGACTCAGAGGCTCCTGAGAGATTTCAGTTTCTTGCTGCTCCAAAGAATGCTTTCCTTCTCCTTATTTCTGGAATTACTTGCCTTAGGAAAGGCTATAATCATGCTAATTTTTGCAGGTTTAAAAAATGAAGGGTTCTCTACCTGAATGACAAGAATTTCTTGCTATATTGTATCTTGGAATTTAGGTCCAGATCCACAGATATATTTAAATCTCTAATCAGACACAGCTCCTTCTGCAGCTGCATTGCAGAAATAGTTACTGTGATGGTAGAGTTTCCTCAGACTAATGAACCAACAAGCAGTAGAGAGTCAGTGAAAGAGATTCAGCTACAAGAGAAATTGTGCAGTAAGGTGGCCTAAGCTCAGACATGTGTCTGAAGTCCCTCTCCTAATGGTTTCTTCAGTCACAATTTAATGTGCACTGGGATCCTTGGCCCTGTCAGCTGCACAGACTTTGCAATTTAGCCTCTTTCTTAGTGGGCTGTTCTAGAATGAGCCTATTCAAAATTTTAAAAAAATAAATGAAATCAAATGTGCATGTCGAATTCAGTGGCTGTAAAAGGTGTGTGAATCACCGTCCTCTGCCTTTCCACAGAAGTGCTCCAGTTCTCCTGCACTGCCCTGCAGAGGTGTGGTAGTCCAAACCTGAAAGGAAAAACACTGTAGGAGTTGATGGGTGCAGTGTGCATATCTGTTTAATCATCATTTGCATCCCTAGTGAGACTGTCAGCAAAGCAACACATAAATACCACAGTTGGTATCTTTGCTTATTTAATTTATGCAGTTATTCACTGTACAGGAAACAAGACCACTGAACTTATAATTCAGTCATCAAAGAGAATTCAGTGATAGTCATTATCAGGAGCATTTCAACATCTTTCAAAGCTAATCTTGCAATATGACAAGAAGCAGTTATGGAAGGAAACTGTGACTTTGTTTCCTCTAAATTGCAATCTGTTCACATGGCTTCTGCTTTAACAGGGTGCCTCCTAAGGGTCCTTTCAAACTGGTAGAGAGAATAAACCTTAAATGGTTTTGATTTTTAATCAAAAAAATTAGAAAGAGGTCAAGGATACATGGGTCTGATTTACCTCTTGCACTGTGAAAATCAGTCTCAAACTCACTCCCTCCTTTTCTGTTCAGCTTTTGATGTTCTGTATCTGTACCCATAGAGAACTGCTGTGAAAAAAATGCTGCTTCTGCTGAAGGAAAGAGAATGTACAGCTGCAAAGCTCTACTGTGCTTATCCTACTCTGCATCTTACATTTTCTCATGATGGTGAATCACAATCCTTTACTCATAATGACAGTAATTTGTTGTTGTGGAAAGTAAAAGAATGGCTTCAATTCAACATGCTGTCTTAATTTTAGAGGGAATACAAGCTGCAAAGTACAAAGAAATAAGTAATACTTGTTAATAGGATAATTAGAAAATCCTGTAAGAAGAGCAGTGAGGAACATCTGAAAAACTAGTGGAATTTAACATTCACTTGGCAAAGTTTATTTCGTATAAAATTCTCTCATTAAGAGTTTCAGCTTCAAAACAGAGAAGTAGGCAGTTCTCCTGTGACACTATAATGTTATAAAATAAATGACATGTTTAACTGCTTACAATTTAATAAAATATCTTGAGATATTAATTAATATTTTATTAATATTTGATCATAAGCTGCACATAAAAACAATTTGTGGAGTATGGCCTTGTATGGTAAATATTAAGGTCTATAGACCTTCCTCTATTCTTATTTGTATCACTGTAAGTATCACTGAATTTTTTTCTGATTTGTATCACTCAGAAAAATGTAAAGCTATTATGAAACAAGGCAATCTCCATGGAAATCAAAGGGAATCTTCCCATGGATTTCAGAGGAAACTGGACTGGTCTTGCAATGATAAGTGGATAGATGCATTTCAATGTGTTAAAAAGATCACTTTATGACATTTTTCTGGAAGAATAATCATAGGAACACAGCATAGTTTGGGTTGGAAGGGACTCTTTAAAGTCCTATCACTGCATCAGCTCCATCAAAGACAGGTATTCAGTGGGAGACTTTTAATGAAGAAAGGGTAGAAGCTTGGACAGTATTTCTTGGATTTTATTGTACAAAGACACTTGGAAGTCTCTTTAAATTCAATACAGATAAACAATACTAAAATCCATATAGTTTACTAAGATTTCCGTGGACTTGTTTTATTTGGTACATATTTGCATTAGAAATTTATTTTCCTTAATGTTGTTGAAAAACATAGAGTCTTTTAAACTTGGTAGCAGTGTCAGTTCCTGCTCCATATGTACACAGGAATAAGAATTGACTGTTCATATCTATACCAATGAACTATAAATGGGGTTTATGACTTTTATTTTTTTTTTCTCCCAAAATTTCTTTCCCAAAACTTTTTATCATGGGCCACAATCAGATTTTGCAAATTTCAACCTGTTTTTTTTCTTCACTGAATTCTTTTAGGTTGAAATAAAACCCTTAGTTTTTTCAACATTTCCAGAGGTTTCACTACCTCAGTCAGGGCAGATCCTCTGTCCTCTGTGCAGGACCACAATCTTCTCTTCTCCTGAGCTCTGTTCCTTGTATCACCACCAATCACTCATTGCCATAGAGATGCTCCACATACCACATACCAGTGACTGGGCAATCTCAGCTGAAATTATTTGAAATAGCTAAAATATCTCCTTAGTAAACCATTTCTAATTTAATTCACTCAGACTTATAAAAACCTAAATTACACTCACACAAACTGAGACCAAAAAAAAAAAAAAAATTTACTTGTTCATGTAAAACTTTACATTTACTCTTGTTTGATATTTTTTGTAGGTTATTTCCATCCCCCCCACCCCCACTTTTTTTTTGGTTGGTACAGCTTAGCTTTAAAGTAGCACATGGATAAGTTAGAACATTTGGAGATACTGATTTCTGAAAGGGATCAGAAGCTATAGCCATGTATATATATATATATAAAGGTCCCCCTTTGCCCATGTCAAAAGATCAGAAATCTGACAACACTCGGGACTACATATAAAAGCAATGGAGGTTCCAAAAGAATGAAGGAGTTGAGAGCTTGCCAGGGGAGGGAACAGGTTTGGGATTTTGTTTGCTTTTGTATTTCATAACTATCATAACTTGGTACAAAAATAAAAACAAAAAACCCACACAGACAAAAAAAAACCACCAAAAAACCCCCCAAAAAACCCCAAAACAAACAACAAACCCCCCCCCCCCAACTCAAACAAACAAACAAAATGACAGCAAACAGCAATTTAAGGGTAATAATTTGAGGTTTCTCAAGCGTGCCCTGCTTTCCCTCGTCACCAGGACTTTGCATCAATGTGTGCAGAAGACTTCTGCAGACCACGCTCTGCTCCAGGGCTTCTGGGAGGCTGGGAGCAGCCCATGGCTAAATGAACTGGGGAACACAGTGGGAGCAAGGGGACCAATCCAGCCTTTCAATACTTCAGTTCCTCAGTGCAGTTCATAAACAGCATATGTAACTAATGCTTCTGTGAATATACACAATGAGAAATTCAATGACTTGACCCATTTCTCAGCTTTTTACATACTGGAATGGGGAGTTTCTCCCTTTCCTGCCTCCTGGGATGGATTTCCCATTATACACTTGAAAGTATGTTTGTAACTTTGCAGCACTGACATCACTGTTCCCTTGTTCCCTTTCCCTACTGGGTAAATGACTTGTGTGCCACTCTCATTAGAGTAGGAATAGTGTTTGCACCTCAGAACAAATGTTGTAAGTGATATAAACAGTGCCATTCTTGAGCCAAAGTGTATGTTTAAGATTAGGCTTCTTTTTTTGTTACATGGGTGAAATGCTTTTGAGTTAGGAGGCAGCGCTACAGGAAGCAGCTTTATAAACCTGATTTTTCATTCTTGCGTTTTTCTACTTTAAGACTATGTAAACAGATGAGTGTACAAAGTGTCTACAGAAGCTTCATACAGATATTTTGTATCACATGAATACACCTTACTTTTATACTTTTATACATTGCAACAAAATATTTATAGGTAGACTGGCTAGTGGATAGACAAACGCATATGAGTGTGCCTGAACTGTCTTGAATCCCAAGAATTCAACAGCAGAGGATCTGGAAATTGCTACCTTAAACTTTGTGTTGCCTGTTGGAGACCTATGCTGGCATGGAGAGTGTTTTAGGAGCTGTCTTGCCTGCCCTTGCCTGCTTTATCCATTACTGTGTATTAAGACCCCAGGAGAGACAGAGCTAGGAGGGAGCAATTTTCTCCAGGCACATTTTGGCGTGTGATCTGTGAGGTAAGAAGGGAGCCAGGCAGATTAGTCCTCATCACCTTGCCTTGTTAGCAGAGACGAAGCACCCCATGGCCCGTGTGAAGGTGTTTGGTGCTGTGTGCCCATCCCACACTGCAGATTTCTGCAGCTCCCTAACAGCATCCAGCAGCAGGGGGAGGTCTAAGCCAAGCAGCCCCGGCTGGGAGCCTGGCAAGGAAGCTGAGACAAGCGGCCACACAATGTGAGAGAGACGTGGCCGGAAAAGCTTAAGAAAGTTTCTTGAAAAAAATAAAAAAAAGAAAAAAAAGAAGAAAGTGAGTAGATGCAAGGAGAGAGGCTGGATAGCCAAAAAACAAAAGCAGCCAGAAAGCTAAATACATGCAGCTGAAGAACTTAAAAAATTCAGGAGGAAGACATGAGAGGTGGCCAGAATAGCATTAACAAAACAGACTCTCCCTTTCCCTTCCCTGATCATCTTTCATTCCACTACATCCTTCTCTTCAGCTCTTGGCTCCTCATCCTTTCCTCCTCCCTCCTCCTAAACATTGTGGAGAGTGGCAGCTTCAAAAAACTATCAGCTCAGCTTTGTACAGCAATAAGAGATACAATGGCCAGACTGATGAGTGAATTCAGGAAAACAATACAATACAATAAACAAAGAATACAATACACCAAGAATTAAGATACTTCTAAAAAAATTGAGGGATTTTTCCATTCAATACATAAATATTTTTCTCTTAAGGAGAGGACAATTACAAGTAGTTGTGACAGATTGTCTTGGCTTGTGAATGAGGTGGTGTGTGTCCTGTTCTTGAGCAGGCACTTTGTGTACCTAGGACAACCTTCCTAAACAAAGTCAGTTGAAATATGGTGCCTTGTAATCAGGCAGTGAGGAATGTGACCTGATAGTCTCCTGGTTGTGTGATGGAAAAAGAGGCAAGGAAAGCATATTTGTTCATCTGTAACATTTAGAATTTTGTTTGTTTGTTTTTTCTTTTTGTTTGTTCTCACACATCCTGTTCAAAAGACCAAGAGTTTTGATGTTGTAGCAAATAATTGAATAGCAAAATTACATTTTCACAGTGAATTCCATTCTAAAGAAATCCTTTCCAAATTCACTAGAACAGATTCTGGCAGGTAAGAGGAATTTCTGGCAGTGGATAGAGGTTTCTGGAGGCATTGCTAGTGAAGACATTGGTTTGATTGAAAATTCATCATCTTAGTCATTTCAGTTATTTTACTGTTTCTGTCACAGGAGTGTGGAACAGGCTCTGTTGTGCCCTGCACTTTACAGGCTCAGAGGATGCTTGTTCAATCCCTGGAGATCACAGTCCAGATGGTGGACTTGTATAAAAAGCAGGGAAAATACTATAGGGTAAATACAGAACTTTTCCTCCTTGACTTCGGAAAGAATGTGCTATTGGGTTGCCCAAACACACTGAATATTAGAGGCAGTGTTGAGAAATGAGTGCAGACCTCCAATACCAGGAGCCAGGTTTCTTGTATTAACCAAAAAGTTTTATTCTTGCTGGGTTTTTCTTAGGTAGTGGAAACTGAAATTGGCCAAGAGCTTTATAATAATATAATAGAGACTAAATTCAGATACTGCATTTTGTTTTATTCCTAAGAGCCTCAGGAAGCTGAGAAATTCCCTGTGTTGGTTAGCAGGTGTGTGTGCCACACTCAGCAGATTCAGGGCTTTGAATGAGTTGTGACTGGGCAGGTCCAATATCTGCATTTTAGGTATGTGTCACTCTGACTTGTGTCCTTTTTTCTGGAGTGATTAGGACTCGAGTTTATACCTATATTTTAGAGTCAATGGAAGTGTCAGTCTGGACTGCCCAATTTCCAGGGGAACTTTGCTCACCACAGTCCAGCTGTGCTGGCATGGGTTAATTGGAGGTCTTTTGGGGCTCCTAATGAATGAGCCTGCAGGTTCACCTCTTCTGAACAGGCTCAGGCTCTTCCCAGAATTCCTAGATTTCTTCATACACTTTGTGTCATCTGGGAAGTCTTCCATGTTTTCTTCTTTCTTTTAATTTGGAAACAATATATCTTGCATGTATCAAATTCAGAAACAGTAGTTTCACAGATTATTGTTATATACAGTTTAGTGTATATCCCCTCAAAGCTAAACTAATTTGGAGTGTTCAAGAATTTGCCATTCTGAGAAAATATGGATGGTGTCTTGTCTTCTTTTCATAGATGTTCATTACTTCCAGATGTAGAGCAAAGTATGGATTAATTTGCCTTCATTTTTACTCCACAATTCTGCAAAGCTTGTTTTCCTGACTCAGTTCTGTGTGAAGAGGACTATTGCCACCATGTAAAAGCTGATGTTAGATCTTCTTTCCTGTCCCATTCCATATAAAATCCTCCTATAATAGTCCACTTGTAGCCTTGTGCCTGGTTGGACTTTCTGAAGATATCAGAGGTGACAAGTGAAGGGACTGGTGAGTAGACTACAGGCAAGCAAGGCAGCAACCCAGCCTTGGAGTTAGAAGAAACACTCAGAGCAGAGGAGTGTGTTACTAAAGGTCTTGTGGCAGAGCAGTGCTGTGCAAGGTGAATGCCTCTGCTGGGATGCAGATGTTACTGTCTCTTGGATGAGATGTAAAACCAGACACACCCCACTTGTGGTTGTAGAGGTCACATGGGACCTTTTGCAAGAGCACGGATTAAGATCTCAGAATGCCAGCCAAGTCCAACTCTGGTAGTTGAATTTTGCCTATCTAAATTTTACAACAGTTTAATTTGGAAGACTTTGCTTCCCCTTCTGCAAACACAGCTGTGTAGAGTTGCTGGTGCAGAATGTCTGCTGCTTTCCACCTGAGAGTGTGTTTCAGCACTGGCTATACTGACCCATGAGCACACAGCACTTGGAGCACACTCATGATGACACTTGCTATAAATGCATTATGGACATTGTGTTTGCATTCATATGCACAGGTATGTGCACAGACATATTCTTCTACATATATTTCTTTTGACTCAGGTCAATACAGATTATTAACGTGTGGGCACATGGAAGATACCCTAATTGGGCCAAAATATGCTTTTAGCCATAAATGTTTTTTGTTTGTTTGTTTTTTTCTTTAAGTATATAAGATATGGAAAAGTATTTATCACCATAAATCATTGCGTAATAACACAAAAACTAGCACTAGTGAGTGCCTTGGCTATGTTTTTAATCCTTTCTCACTTTCAGCTAATAGCTGGTATTGCCAGGAATAGCAGGGTATTAGTCAGTGTTAAATCACGATAATAGGCAATATCACCACAGGTCTTGAGCATTAAATGCATGAGGTACTAACCAGTCCCCAAGCACTGCAGAGTGAGCTGAGAACAGGATTATAAATTGTAAGTCAATTGGTTAGTCTTTAGCAGCTGTAACTGTGGTCTGGACAGAGCACACTGGAAGTGGCTCACATATGTGTTAATGATAATTATGATTAACTTGAGTGTAGCAGTTTTCATTGCAAAGGCTCCAGCAGTGCTTTACTTCTCACAGTGCAGCATTGCTGACACACATCCATCCCTGCAGCAGATGACAGAAAATGAACAGCATAAAACCCGGAAGGGGATGAATGGGAAACTTTGGCCCATGACACTGGAACAGTCTTGTGGGCTCATGGAAAGCAACAAGGAAGTTTTAACTTTCACATGAGTTCTGGGTTCTAAGGGCAGAGTTTAAAGCCCCTACTTTAAATAAGAAAGAGCTACCACAGAAGGGTGAAGAACTTGCTCTGCTCTGCCAATATTCAAACCTCACGATTCCAGGATGTCTGTTCAGACATCAGGTTTAGACCTCTAAAATGATTCTCTCTGGCAACAACTGTGCTGAAGTGTAGCAGGCAGCTCTAGGGCTGAATAAAACAGTGACACCAGGATTTTAACTTGTGCCATCCTAGAAAAATCTCAGCTCAACTACAACATAGTTATTGCAGCAAGCATTTTTGTTCCAGTGGCTCATTATAATACAGGCAATTGGTATAAGAGAGAGACAGCACTCTACAAAATTAGAGCACAAAGAACTTTTGGGAATGAATTGAACTTCATTTTGCTACTTTACCTCTATGGTGAAATTGACTTGTTCCTATATTAATCCAAAAAATATTTAAAGATGGCTCCTTAAGATAATATTGATTTATTTTTTAAAGAAATACTGTACAAACATATTTTTTGAAATTATATATAAAACCAAGCAACAACTCCTCAAACTCCAGTTATTATTTAACATGTGTTAATTTCTTGCAGATAATAGTCTTTGTTATGCTTTTCTATGCTATGCTTTTCTCCTTTTCCTTGGTCACTCAATGTCCTACAAAAACATATATTTTCAGATCCTCTTATAACTCTCCCTTTCAACTTTCTACCTACTGATACCTGGTTTATGACTCTTTTAGAATGCGTTTTAAAGAAGACACTTTAAGTTTTGCTGATGGCAGCAACCTTCCCTCCTCCATGTGCCTTCAAAATTACTTTCCTTACTTGAAGGAAAGATCCTAAAAAAATGTGCAGTTGTTATGATGAAAGGTGCCTGAAAAGATTTTATCTGACTTTATTATGAAAGACTGTTCAGCTTTTATCTGCATTTATGGTATCAAGTAAAATATGTTCATAAAGACAATCAGTAAAACTAACAATAACAAATAGCAAACTGACAATATATGAGGATCAAGAGCTCAGGAAGGAGTAAGTCACATTTTAACAGCTATTTAATAGCAGGTGATTTTGCTAGTTTCTGTCTCAGATATTATACTGAAGTTAATGACAGAAAAAGTTGTATTGCAAAAATAAATATTCTGTGATAAAACATAGAAATTTTCATATTTTTATTTGTATGACAGTATTTCAAAATGTATGCTTCCAATAAGATGTTCTTTCTTGTTTTCCTTGGGAAATGAATAGCTGGAACTGCTACTAATATCATGGTATTTCTAAAAAGGAACACAGAAAAAAATACAATTAATGCACCTCTCCCTGAATTAAATTTCTTTTTGCACTCTTCCTGGGAACTGACCTCCTATTTCTTATGAACTTTCCCATATTCTATTAGCATGTTGCCTAAAACAATATGGGGCTCCCCTCTATGGGGTAGAGTGACTTTTACTTACAGTTTAAACAGGTGCTTTAGGAGTTATGATGGCATCACTTTCTACAGTTCTAGAAATTCATCCTTTTCAGATACACTTCTAAATTCTTAACTGGGTTGCACAACATTTTTAGGCCATTATACATTTTTGGCTTTTGTGCCCTGAAACTGCTTAAAGAAACTGGTCAATGTATAAATTATTCTTATTTGATTAGCTTCTTGGTTTCTGTTAGTGATGGGAAGGTCCACAATATTTGTTTTCTGCAAATACTCCAAAGCTCACTACGTATTCATGAAAACCTTTATTTGGAATTTTGTAGCATTTTTGAATTTCATGAACTTTGAACAGAGGAGCCTGTGACATGCCATTTGCTATATACCACAATGTAAAAAGTCATCCAGTCAATAATACCTCAGGACATGTGACACAGAACACATCACACATGCAGTTTGGAAGCTACTTCAAAATGGGTTTGAAAAATTATAAACCATAAGTCCACTTGCAAAAACTGAGAGAGATGGCTCCCAACCCTTCCCAAAATGGCCAAAATAGATAATGTTTTCAGTTTCACAAAGACAATTTGAACATTTGTACTGGTTGTGAAGCTGATGCCTATTTTCAGCTCCCCAGCAGACAATATACGTCCATAAAAATGAACAAATAAAAGTTAGTTACCTGCACTGCATCAAGGTGAATTCTGAATGTTAGGCTTTCCTGCAGTGCTTTATTCTCTAATAAATACTAGTGAACCAAAGATTCATGCTTGGCATGAGCAAAAGGAAATCTGTGTGTGTTTAATTGTCAGAACTGGCTGAGAAAACAGCTGATGATGACGTTGGCTCAGAAGACAAATCCACACAGCCTGAGCCATTTAGCCAAATGAGTGGGGACATTTTTGTTGTTGCAAATGCTGGTGAGACCAGCAGATGTGCATGTCTGTAAAGCAAAAGCACAACATCTATACTGATCTCTTTCCAAGTATCTGGACATCACTCTTAAATTCCCACATAATTTTTAACTATTAAAAATGGCTTTGCCCTGACATTTGATGGCTCCTAATGAATGAGAGTTGTGCACATGGAATGTGGCACATGTTAAATGCAAATGCATTCCATGTAAAATTGTCTAGACTCCCTACCCCATGCTCTGCTGCCTTTTATCTCTTTGAAGTTGCTCTGTTCCAATTTTATGTTCCTTGCCCTGGATTTTGCCTGTCAATGCCCCCAAGTTTACATTCCAAACACACTGGTGATGTAATCTCTCCACATATCTACCTTCCCTAATTTACACCCTCTTTCGCAATCTACATTTTTTAATAGCCAATCCCATTTATCCCATTGCAACTCTCTCTGGGACTGAATGTGTGCAGTGGCTTTTTATTGTTCTCTGTCCTTAGAACCATAGAAATCTGAGATGGAAAAGGCTGATGAGGTCATCTTGTCCATTGCCCTTGCCAATGCTGAATTGTTTCCTACAGTCCAATTTTAAAATTACTCATTCATCTGGGCTTCCACCTCTTCTCTTATTATTCCACAGTATTAAGTTGTGTATCACACCATTAGGAAGTTTTTCCTGACAGTTATCTTGAATTTTCCTTCCTGTATTTTGTTCCATAGTCCATAGCTGTGCCCCATCAGGTCACTCTAAACAATGTTTCACGCTTTTAGAACAGGCAGCCTTCAAAACCCACCTATCACTCCATTCAAAAAGATTTTGTTAAACACTATCAGATACTATCTGTTACTATCTTCCCCACCCACAACACTGTACAGTGACATCTGATTATCTCTCTTTGCTTTTGCTCTGCAAGGAAAGGAACAGAAGGATCAGAAATCTGCAGCTCTGTTCCAGCTCATACCATGACAGGTGCCATGTGAGGACAAGGAGTCCATACGTGAACAAGACCTTCTGTTCTAATCCTCCTTCATTGAAATTCATGCTGCCTTTAAAATTCTGATGATGTCAATTAATTCTACCCACACCTTTCAAACATCCAGGAGAAACACTGATGTCCTCCACCAAAATGGACCTTAGAGAAAATCCTGAATACAGGCATACATACTGCTTTGAATCAGAGAGACTTTGAATTATGTTAGTGCTCACCTCTGAGCATGTGCTTGAAAGAGCTGAGCCTCTTTCACCTTTTCATACCCAATTGTCAAGTGTTCAAACAAGGACATTTTAGCAGTGAATTTTCAGAAGAGCCTCACACCTCTTTGGATATTTAAGTGAGTGGCCACACAGTCAAATCACCTCAGCTACTTGGGTTGATATAGCCTAAAATACAGCCAATTATTTAGAGACCTAGAAAATGTTTATAATATCTGGCTTCCACAGTTGAAACGGAGTTCTTGGAAATTTGGCCATGGGCAACTTTGACTACTGTGTGTGCTCAATACTCCTGGACATGAATGAACCTGTACATGAGTTTTAAGACATCTTGAGTTCACCTTCGGGTCTGTTTATCAATTTTTGTCAGCCTGATATGGACTGCCACATCCTCAGAGAGGTGAACGTGCCTGGTGCCTACAGCTGTACAAAAAGCTGTCATAAGAATCCAGGCTGCATGTTGGCAAAAACAATCACCTGCTGTTCACAAGAATTTGAGAATCTCTGGGATTCTTTTAACCAAACAAATATTCTCGGGAAGAGCTTTTTGTAACCAGCTCTAAATCTGACAATTATCTTGGTAGGGTTGGCTCCACAAAGTCCTGTGGAGCATCAGCGATCTGGTCAGAATAGAAATAGACTGTCCATGAATAGTTTCTGTAGGAGGTAAATGAGAGGGGTGATTTAGATGAGCTCACCACTTAAGGAGCATATGGGCAGACTGGGAAGTACATATGCAGCATGGGCATGGTTGACTGGGACACAATTACAGCAGGATATAAGATGTGGCAAGTGGAAGTCTAGTTATACCAGAACTAAGAGGTGGTGGGGTCTTTCCCCCTCCACAAAAAGCTCTGCAGTTTGAAGTCCACACTCACTGCTCTGTTTGGGACTCATGCACAGGGCTGTATGTTAGAGCCTTGACTCTATTTTCTCAATCACTTCTTCTGCAGCTTAGGGAGGGTTATTTTTGGCAGTCCCTCTCTTACCCCTTTCCCTGCACTCTTACTCTCACTGAAGCTGTAATTGTTTCTTCTCTCTCAAAGTACCTGGGGAGAGTGTGGAGGAACTGCGCACCCAGGTTGTTTGCAATTGCTCTCTTTCCAAGTGCAATTATCCAGGTTCTGTGTTTTCCCTCTGCTTTGCTCTCTGGGCAGTCAGGAGCCATGTCTTTATCCTGTTGGGAGCAAAATGCCCCTCTGAAGGCTGTTTTCCTCCTTCCACCCCCAGCTGCAGAAGTTGCTGTTTTCTGTCTCCATGTTATCTCTCTAATTTATACCAAGATGCTGTACTGGGAAAACTCATCCTTTAAAAGGAGTGTTGTACTAAACATTGCTCACTTCTATCTGTCCATGGATTTCATTATTAGAGAACAATGAAACACTCTCCATGGGTGTAGAGGGACCATTTTTAGCTAGAATGCTACTTATGGAAAAATGAATTATGTTTCAGATCCAAGTGTCTCAGCTAACCTGTGCAATAAAAAATGAACCAAGGATCATCTCTTAGAAACATAATATTCTTGTCTTTCCCTAAAGAAAAGAAACAACTTTCTAGCAAGGCTGATGAGAGTATTTTTTCTGAAAAATTATTCAAGGATTTTTCTTCCTTCCTCCACAGTGTTTCTGGATGCTTGCCTTAGATGGCTTAATGTGGAGTGATAAGCATTGTAGGAGTTCCCACAAATATTTCCAAAATACACTCATGCTGTTGGTTGATGGCACTTGTTTTGCTTCACATACTGTCTCAGCTTGCTCTTTCCAGCAAAACTGCCTTTTCTTCTTTTTGTAGCATCTCCTCTGTAGATACAGAAATTATATTTAGTTAGTGTTTCTTAAATTTGTAGTTTCTTTATCTTTATTTATTCTTCCTTTTTGCCTTGACCCCCTCCCAGAATAAAACTGTTCCTACCTTGGCTTTCTCCCATCCTGTTTCAGAATTACTGGCCCACACTATCAAGAACGTGTTCCAGGTAGAAGAGAAGAAACGCATTTTAGAATATGCTCTCTCTCATTTTTATTTATGCACACTTTTTTTTCCTAGCTTGACTGAAGTAACTTTTGGCTTATGAATAGGTATCTTAGAAAGTGGAGTAAAGTAAATTAATGGAAAAAAGGTAAGGGGTGAGGACCCACTTCAGATGTTAAGGCTGATCCTGCTCAGGCACCTTCCTTCCCATCCAGAGTATTTCACAAGTGACTGATGTCCACCAGTCTCTGTGCTTTTTGGATCAGAAACGCCTGAAAAGGGCTGGGTTTTTGGAAAGGGCTGAACATCTGCATTCAAGCTCAACAGCTCTCCAGTCTGTGAAGGTGAAATGCATAAAATCCTTTCAGCTTCTGAGGAAAAGCCATGCTGACGGGGTTGGGTTGATGCTGCATGGCTGCATGTTCTTCAGAAGCAAAACTAGA
The DNA here is from genome assembly GCF_001522545.3 of Parus major. Taxonomy (NCBI): domain Eukaryota; kingdom Metazoa; phylum Chordata; class Aves; order Passeriformes; family Paridae; genus Parus; species Parus major. Next base: position 18,504,819 of record NC_031770.1, read on the forward strand.
GCAGGAGGCAGTGTATTCCACTTGACCCAGGCATCCCAGCAGCATCTCCCAAATGTCCCTGGCCAGGACACACAGACTCATCATCTGCTCCATATCCTGGTGTTCACAGGAATCTCACTGCACACTTCAGGCACAGAGCACAGGGGCTCTTCAGCTCTGGGTTATTGCTTCTGCAGACACAAGCACTTTTCTGTTTGAAATATTTATTTATTGATTTATTGCCTGATGCCCACCTACTGAATTCCTAGGCTCTGCTTTCCAGGTTTCCTCCCCCTATCAGGGAATCCAGTAGTAATTTAAACATCAGGCCCATGGCCTGGATCACAAGCTGGGCTGTCTGTGCCAATGCAGTTGCAACATATTTTCAGAGTTAAATATTTAACAGGTCTGAATATGGATGTGAACCCTTATGAAGTGCTACTCTGGAATGCATTTCCTATATTTTCATTCACATTAGTAGTTTCTCATGTTTCTTTTGCATGTCTAACATTATAGGGTGACGCTAAGATTAATGGAAGATACTGGAGTGAAGATTAAATACCAGTTTTAAAGACATGTGAGCAACCTGGCTTGAGGCCAGTCACAAGGATAATGAAGTTGTTGCAACTTATGACAATGCCAGTGGTTTAGGAAGGAACTGGGGACATGACAGCACTTGTGTAGAGTGTAAATTTTAGGAACATGGTGGGGAACTATAGGGAGTGTGGGAGTTTGAGTGGCTGTTTCGGGGACCTGCGAGGGTGGCCATAGAGGATATGAGAATGGAGCTAAGGTTATCACAGCAGGGGATACAGGACAAAAACCCACAGGAAACAAGGTTTCATTAGTTCTGCTGCTTGCAGAACAACTTGTTTTAATTAAGCTTCCCTTCCATTTCTAAAGGGAAAATGCAGGAAGAATAAAAAAAAAGGAAAGGGAAAAACCTGAAAAAATAAAATAAAAATCATGAAACAACATTTTAAAATATTTTGAGTTCTTTTCTTATTCTTTTTGTGGTTGGAGGTTTTTTTTGGTCAACTACTGCACCACTCCCTTTCATCCTAAGAACGTCATTAATTACATAGATATTCTTTTCTACCAAAACATTTTCAAAAAGTCATCTCTGTGACCTGTTCCTTCTTGTCATAGCTAGTCACTTTTTGTCTGAAGGTGTTTGCAGTAGAAACTCATGGTCATGTCTGATAAGGAAGAAGTGCAGAGGTAAAGCCTTTTACCTTTTGAACTCTGAGGACTTTCCTGAATACATCTGGGGCCAGGATTTCAGTCTACAACTGTAATAAAGTAGCTCTTTTGTGGCATCTTTCTTAAAAAAATTGTCTCATAGCATTCCTTGCTGATAGAACTCTTCCACTCTGCATTATTATTTTGTCTTTGGATGTGGGAGGTTGAACTCCTGAGATGTGGACAAGTGTTCAGTAAAATGAAGATATGGTTTGCAGGGAAACACTGCGCTTAAACAATTTGTAATGTCCGCTGATGTTAGGGGTAGTCATCTGAAAGTGGAAGTGACAGCTCCTGGCCAGTCTAAACCAAAGCTGGCCAGGCCTCTTGGAAGCCAGGTGGTGACAACCACCAGCCCAGGGACACGACACCTTTGTGGTGCTGAACCTTTGCCATCTTGCAAGGTTTGATTGCCTTGCAATAGCGTTGACACACAAAGAAAAGGATTTCTTGGTCTTGCAGGACTTCAGCTGCTCTGCTGGTACTTGCCTTGTCCCAGGGCATCATAAAATGTTCTGTTGGCCCTGCAGCTGGGCTGAGATGGATGAAACTCTGACACTGCAGCAGCTTGAGGAAAGGCAGTGATTTCTCTGGTTTTTAAAGACAAGGTTAACATAATCATACCTGTACACGACTTGAAGCTGCTTGGTTCAGGGGCATAGCTAAGAGAAAAGCGAACAGCAGAAAGTTATGAAGTCTTCTCTTGTTATCAAGCAACATCTGCCTGGTTCAAGAGAAGCAGAAGTAAAAGCAAGAAAGAAAGCAAGAAAAAAAAGAAAGTAAGAAAAAGCAGGGAAAGAAGAAAAAGAAAGTAAGCAAAGCAGCAAGCAAGCAAGCAAGAGAAAGAAGGAAAAATGAAAAAAAAGGCTTGGTACAATAAGAAGCAACAAAATAATAAAATGTACAGTAAACCCACATGGAAAAAGAATATAGTTGATTTCCTTCGTCTCTCTGAGTTATGTTTCAGTAAATGTATAGCACACATACTGTGTTTAAAGCAGATTTGACAACATATAAAACATTAAAAATATTATGACATTGGCCAATATTTATGATGTATATTTCCACACATAAAATATATTGTGTCATGTCATGGATTTTAAAAAACATGGAAGTTGGCCATGTCATAATATTTTAGAGCTTTTTAATACATTGTCAGAGCTATTTTAAATATACGTGCTCAGCATTTTATGAAACTTCCAACACATGGACATACGGAAAATATCTACTGAGTTCACAGGAGACCAGCATTTCAAATGTAAAGTTTAGCTAATACACACTTTCTAGCACAAAAAAACCCCTTTTCTTTTTGGTATATTTCTTGAACTTTAACATATTCACCTTGTTGCACTTTGTATGGATTTATAACAGTGGTGTTCAGCATTTGGCAAATGAGAATTGCATTTGACCTGATGATTTGGGTTTAATGCACATGAAATTCCCACTGAAGTTTTGCAAAATGGGACCATCTGGCAACTCACAGCTACAGAAAGCCTCACAAAAATATCAATGTTCAGCTGACAAAACCCCTCCAGTTTTACTAATTATTTGCACTTCCATCTAGAACATTTCAGTGCTAGCCCTCAAAGAGCACTACCAGCATGGCTCAGGGACATTCAGAAATCCCTTCTGGAAGAGACTGAGGATAGGCATGGCTAAAATGGGTTAGGTATTTTATCTGTGTGAAAGCTGGAAGCGAATTGGAAAGTTAAAGCACTTTATGAGGACCAGAGGGAAGTTTTGGCATTTTCTGGAAACGGGCTTGTTTCCCAGTCCTGTGATTTAGCAACAAGACCACCTTTGATTTCCTAAATGTCTTGGGAAAAGATGGCATTGGTTCTGATAGCAGATATTAGGAACAAATTCTTCCCTGTGAGGGTGGTGAGGCAGTGACACAGGCTGACAACAGAAGCTGTGGATGTTCCATCCCTGGAAGTGTTCAAGGACAGGTTTGAGCAACCTGTTCTAGTGGAAAGTGTCCCTGTCCATGCCAGGGGGCTGGAAATCGATGATCTTGACAGTTCCTTCCAACCCAGACCATCCTATGAGTTTCTGATTTATTCTAAGGTGTGATGTTAAAGTCTGTGTTTTTAAATAATACTAGATATGAATAGAAATACTTTTTTTTTCTTTAAAAAAATATCTTTTTAATTCTTCCTCTTTTCTTGTTCCCTGGCTGCTAACTCTCCTGCTGTAGCCTTTGCATGATAAAGCCATACTTCCATGTGGCATCATGGAGTATTACCATGTTTTAAAGAGCATGTTTAGTTTGCTTGAACTTGCCAACATCTGTGTGGGGTTACCATACACATGGTACTGGGGATATATTTCTTTTTTTTAAAAAAATTTCTGACTTTATATATCACCAGAAAGTGACTGGAGACAAGTAATTGCTGCCAAGGACACTGCATAACTTAGTTCAAGGTCTTTAGAGGAAGCTGAGAGGCAGCAGATATGCTACTTGAAGGTCTAATGCATATGGCACCACCAAACACTATAGGATAATTATAATTATAATTATAGGGGTCACTGTGAGTAAGGATGGGTGGAGCAGGAGCAGAAGCCTGTGCTTGCCTCAGCAGCGATACAGACCTACCTATGATGCTGTGGGACTGTGTGACACTGCTCTAATTAACTACTTAAATGTTCTCCTTTTGGCTCCTGAGTGTTGGTATGGCAGTTCCTCCAGCTAAATGTGTGCCAAATTGAAAGACAGCAGTGGATGAAAAACAAATATTAGCTTGGAGAGTATTTAAAAAAACCCATTCATGTTCTGTAAATAAGTTTGCAGCACTGCCCCAATCAGATTTGATGGGTTTTGGTTTTTTCTAATCTTTTGCTAGCTGGTAGGATATGTTATTTCAGCACTTCCAGGAACACTGGGCTTTTCTGGGCATTGTCTAACTGGTTTAATTTAGATTTACATTATTTGTTTGACTGATTTATCTGATTTAAAGGGTAGCATAAAGACCTCAATTCACCAGAGCAAGTTATTGCTTTCACACATGCTTCATGTTGAGCTCTGGGGTTTAGTGGGGAATTTGCTGTTGAGGGGGCTGGAGAAGGTGGGGGAAAATTTGGGCAGCATATGCATCACGGTCTTTTCTTCTTGCTTGGGTTTGTTTGTCATTTACTCATAGTCTGTTCCAAGGGATTTCCCTTGAAATACAGTATCATTATATAGGAAAAGAGCAGCTTCTGCAAAGTCCTAGGTATTCAAGATAAACACAGGAACAAAAACCATCTTTAGTTTCTTAGGAGCTAAGGGGACCATATTTGTCCAGTGCTGAGAGAAGGAGAAGCAAGAAAATGAACTAAACAATGCAAATCAAGTTTTCCCGAGAAATCCTTATTTCTCGGGAAAACAGGCCCATACATAATAACAAATGAAAAGTGGGAGTTTTATATGTCTTGATGTCCAGAAGATGTCAGTCTCATGCCCCATGTGTTATAGTAGTAACACTGAGGGTAAATTTAAAACTTAGGCCACTACAGTCAAAGTTAAAGCAACAAATAAAAAAGTTGTATTATCAGGAAACATTAAGCCCTTTGTGGGGAGAGAGGTTATTAAGTGAACTGTGTCCAGCTGTTTAGGGGAAGCAACAAGACCATCACAAAATGTTTTGAAATGTATACATCAGGAGCAGGAATCGTCCTGTACAAGTCTTCCATGGGAGAGAACTGCATTTCCCTTTACCCTGCAGACTGACGGTGATGTGCTTTTCCCCACACTATCCAGAACCCAAGAGAGATTATGGTAAGGGAACAACAGAGACCTGAGGAGCTCAGAATTTCAGAGGTACTTTGGCGTCAGTCAGGTGGTCAGTCAGCAGGTCAATGTCCTGTCTGTTGCTTCATAGAGTGTTTTTTTTCGTTAGACCTTCGAAGACTATGCTGAGAGTAAGATCTGAATCATTCCATAGAAACATTGGTAGTGTTCTTCGCTGTCCAAAGGACCCCCTGTAAGAAAGAAAAAGGCTGTTGAGGATGTGTGTGTTGTACAGCAGGATCTGATCTTCCAATCTTCCTCATCTAGAATTTTAGCTCTTCAGCAGTGAGCAGAGGGGAGAGCCTGCTCTGCACAGATCCTGTGTTGCAGCACTTCTGCTCAGCCCACATCACTAACACCTTCTTGAATGTTATTTCTTACCTGGAAGAGTCAGCAGGTTTAGGTCTGAGAGGATCTGGCCATTAGCAGGAATGTTCAGCAACACCGTGGAAAAGACATGAAACACCTGGCATGGTCCCAGATACACACAGCCTGGAACATTAAATGGCACTCAAGGGATAAAATGACCAAACTGTAAACCTCTCTTCCCCCACCCTCCTTCCTTTTTTATTTTTCATAAATGCACTTTTGAACATGCAGTGCATAGATGCTTTCTTTCTACCTTCCTTTGTCTCTCTGTTTCTAACTTGTGACTCCTTGGGGGCTAATTGAAAAAAAAGTGTTCTGCACCATTTAGTAAGGTTTTTGGCAGGATTTTTCTAGGAAAGAGTGAGGAATGCGCTGTTTCTACATCAACTCGCCCACAGGTCACTCCTTGTGCACTGCACACACTTCAGGGATTAAAAATGCCAGGATTCCCAGTTTGTTTGCTTTGAGAAGACTGCACACACATTTTCTGTCTCACACATATTTATACACACACATTCCCATGCACACATACACAAACTCCTTTGTGAGGATGCCTGGTGTCATGCCTATAATGACAATGCGCTATCACAATGGCATCGTGCAAAGTTTAGATTGGTAGTAAACAAGTTCCCCATGTCAAAGAAAAACAGGGATTTTGCCACTTCCCTAAGAACAAGGGAGAAGCCCAGCTGGTAGAATAAGCTGGAAGAAATTTCAGAGTATGAATGTTACCAACTGTACCAACTGAATAACTGTATATTATATATATATATAAAACCAGTTTCTTGCCTTCATGCCTTCTGGTGAACATTATAAAATATGTAAGTTGTTAGCAAGGTGATGAAGAAGGATAGCAAAACATGAAGGCTGTTGGTGCTTATTGTAAATATGTCAGGAGTCAGTTGTATTTCTGTCTGATGGTGCTAAGAAATTGTTTCTGATGGAACAGAATGTATGGAACTAATGTGGTTTAGTTAATCTAACAATTTATGTGCTTGCTGTTTTTTGGGTTAATTTTAAAATCTGCCATAAAATGAATACTTTACAGTGGTAGTCCCAGTAACACTTCTGTATATTGTCCTTTACATTTTTGTTGGCTTGCTGACATCAGCGCTTTAATACTTAATATCCTGTGAACATTTCTGTGTTTTATAGTTCTGTATGTACTGGAATAAAGAGGGAGGAAAGGACAGAGGTTCTCTAATAAGGAAACACGTATTATTCTTTACTGATATGTTTTTGTTCTCTGCTAATCATTTTTTTCCTTTTCACATAACCCTGAGGAAGAACTGCTGTCAGAACAGAGAAGGGCAGATGGTAATGTGTATGTGAAGTGTGGTTGTAATTATGTTATTACCTAGGCTCTGCATAAGGCTTGTTTATGTGAAAGGAGGAGATTAATTCCTCTGGGTTACTATTGAATAGTCCCAGGCCTGTAACTGATTTCTCTGGAGAGCTACTGAATTCTTCAGCTCTATCCCTCTGCCAGGCTGTGCCTTTTATATGACACCATAAAATAAAATAAAATAAAATAAAATAAAATAAAATAAAATAAAATAGTCCTGTAAAGAAATTTTATGTCAAAGATGAGGACTCATCTCCCTGTTAAATTGTGGCAAGGGTAGAAGGAACATGCAAGAGGGAAACCTAAAACCCAGAGAAGCTTGGAAGCGGCCTGGCAGAGCTGCATAGCTCTACAACAAACCCTACCATGGCTAAGCAGCTCCTTCCCTGCAGCTCATGCTCTTTGTGTGCAATTACTCACTCTGGGAATGTGGTTTAATCTCTTTGGGAGGTGGTGGAGGCAGCAAAAAAAGGATGGGTGTATCTTCCTCTAAGAACTGTGGTTATCATCAGCCCACCTTAAAAAGCAACAAAGAAAAACTGAATAATAGCTGTAATTTATTTGTAACATGACACTAAAGCCTTGTCTTTGAGACATTCAAAGCTGAAATTATAGAATTATATGGATGAGATGGGATGAGAACTTCTTTCAAGATTCAGTGAGTTTTGAAAAGGCAACAGTCCTCATGTTTTAATTTCAGCTGTAACAGAGTAGGTTATAGAGGCGTGACCTTTCAAAATATTCAGAGCAGTATCCTCCATGCTTTTCTTCAAGTTGAGATTGTTTGGTGAAGAAAGGGGGGAAACAACAGATAGACATATTTTAAACCATACTTGTGGCTCAGGATAGCCAGCAAATGTGATACTGCAAAAATGGGATCACAGTCAGTCCCAAGGGACAGACCCAATTTCTCCCAACACACTGCCTGCTGGAACATCTACCCTGACTGTATGTCTGGTCAGAGGCTTGATCAGAGCTTACTGTCCATGATGGAAAAGCTGCTAAAAGCCTTCAGTGGGCTCTGGATCACTTGCATAGGAGGCAGTCACAAAGAAATGGAGGTATGTCCACCCACATGGCCTTCTCTGCCAGGGTCCTCCCAGCCCACACTGGAGCTGTGCTGAGCCCTCACCCTGACACTTGCATAGGAAATCTAGGAAAGAAATCCCCTTTAAGAACAAAACCAAACACAGCCCTTGCTAGGCGCTGTTTATAACGTGAACAATTTGGAAAGAGCTTGCTCCATATTTACAGCGTTTTTAAAAATAGATCATATGGCTTAAATATGATACTGTTCTCCACTTCAGGGAAAGCAAAATCTTTCCCCTGGGGTATAAAATATTTCTAAAATGGATGACTGTTAAAATTCAGAAAAAACCCCCAAAAACCAAACAGTTTATAAAAAGCATGCTGACATTGTAAAAAATTAATAGTATGCTTGGAACCCTTTGAGTTTCCAAAATGGTCAGCTCAATAGAAGAAAAAAAAAGGCACTTTCTTATTATAAATTTGAGTTGCCTGTCTTGGGTTTTCCCAATGAAAGAATTTTTGGAGTAAATAAAGCTCACATTGAGTGTTCACAGCCCATCTCCCCCTCAGTGTGTAATTTAACCACCCAACCCTGTGGCCTGGAACACTTTCGATTACAACTTTAATAGTTATTTTGGAAAAAGTTGGTAGCCAAATATTCAACCTTTAGAATATTATGTATGAGAGTTTTCTTCTCTTACATGTCATAGGAAATTATGATGACCATGTGTGTGTGAGTGTGTGTGTGTGTCTAAGCAAAATAAATGTACTATTTCATGCTACTGGATTCCATTACTCGAAACTTTAACAACTGTAGCTCTGGGAGGGGTGAGGAAGTTGGGCCAAATTCTCAGTCACTCTAAAATGGGTCATATTAATGCTGCTTCAAAGATCATCTCTATGAATAGCCCAGAAAACCAGGTGTTGGGTAGCACTGGACTTACCCTGGCCTGGGTTCCATTATTCCAAGTAAAGGAGACATATTTATGTAGTGGGGTTGCCCTTAAGGATCTGTTAAAAAAAGCCCAAGAAACCAGCTAGTGGTATTATACAGAAGTCATTTAATTCTCTTGTGCTCACCCTTAGGCTGAGCAGAAATCACTGGTAAAATAAGAGCTGTATATTATTAGCTTTCAAGAGCTGGGCTTGCTTACCACTGTTTAATGTTTCATTATATTTTTGAAGCAGGAACAAATATTTCAGCAATAGAACACATGACATTCCTGATTAATTGGGTCCTCAAATGAAGTGAGCTGGATTTCACCATCAGATAAAAAGGCGATAGGTTTGAAAAAAGTTTGGTACAAATTTCCTCTTTCTTTAAAGAAAAAGTTGGGACCTTTTAGTGGTGGCTTTTTATTTCTGCATCTTATATATCTGTTCTTACAGAACTTAAATGGCTTATGTGGCTATCTTACCTCATATCCTAAGAAAAATGAAATTTCTATTTTAATGTTTTAAATGCATTTTGATGGTTGTAAAAGGAATCAGATGCTAATCATTAGAGACTTGAATGTCTTCTGTAAGCAATTGAATTGGACTTGGGTAACCATCTTGCTGGGTTTAACTGCTGATAAATGGAAAATAAAAGGATGTTTTGTGATAATGTAGGCATTTTATGTTGCTGTATGTTAGGCTGGATTATGTTCCACAGATCTTGTCATTTAGAGTACTGTAGGAGAACTAAAACATTAATTAATGACAACTGTCCTAGGCTGTGAAATGTCATAGCTTGGGAGCAAAACCCCTAAAGAGTAGGATTTAAAATATATTTATTGAAATTTGAAAAGAGGAAATGCCTTGAGAATTCTTCCTAATTTTTTAGGTTTGAGTCCAAACTACTGAAAAAGAAAAAATCTTATAAAATTCTTTTTCTTCTCTTTTAATTAGCTGTGCAAGTCAGTGAAATGAGAATATCCAAGCTCAACTACAGACAAGTCTGTTTTGGTGGATACTGTATAAATGGTGGAAAAATGAAAAATAAAGGCAATCAAAGTTGTCCAAATGTCTTTCTTTGGAAGTTCTTCAGCTTCTCCTGCTCCCATTTCCCTATTTGTAATGTGAAGTTCCTGGATGTCCCCACTGCAAAGAACACTTTGCGGTGTAGATGAACTGCAGAATTTAACTACTGGGTATAGCTACTATTATTATAGAACTTTCATGTTTTCAACTATCTAATATGTCACCAAAGATCAATATTTATAATTATGGGTTACAAGGTCATAGCCAAACATTTGCAGCTATAAAATGTCCTTGAAAGGTGCAGCTAGAATAAGCAGGTTAACCAGTTTCTCTCATCCTCATTTCTGAAAAGAAAGCATCAGTGTGTTGAAGGATAATAAATTCCACTAGGTCCCTGCAGAAGGAATAACATGCATTAAAGAATAAGCTTTTTGAAAGCAATTCCTCTTCATTTTCTGAACTAGCCAGTGCACTATCTTTCCTACAAGAGCATGGACTACACTGCTTCTTGCTTCTAACAAATCCATCTTTCTTTGTAGCTTTTATAAAGCACTGAATTTTAAATAAAGAAATTAAAGAAAAAGAAGTTCCATCTGGCTCTAGCAGACTAACCTAAATCCCCAGCCTTTTTGCAAATGCCTAATTATTTTAGTCTATCCTTTATTTGTATGGAAAACCAACTGGTGTTTGCCTGACCCTGTATTATGGATGCATTTAAATTAAATAGAAGGAAGATGAGTAGAGGATTTTAAGGCAGCCCTGTGTGTATTGCACATATACAGAAACTACTATCCCAAATAATACTCTCATACTCCACTTAATTTCTTTTTTTCGTTTCTAGACCTGATCTTTTATAGCAATTTAAGTGAATTTTTTTAAAGGTAGTAAACAGCCTCCTATACTCAGTAAGTTTATCAAATAGTTTGTCAAGACTTGTTTGTTTTCTATGTCTGTCTGACTTTCCATAAGAGTGTGTTAAAACCATCTCTAGGCAGAATGACAACTTGTATAACCCCTTCCTGGTGTTCCTACATAGCTTCTTTAGTTAGCTGGGCAAACCTTATAGTACCAGCATGTTGGTAGAATATCATGTTTCCTCATTTTAATCATAATTGCTACCAGAGTCTGCTTCTGAGATTCTCATAGAATTGCAAGCTATTTGCTATGATTAATAAGGTGTTGCCTATAAGCTTTAAATTTTTGTCATTCTTTTTGTTTGCCTCTGATGTTGCTCCTATAAAGAGGTGATATTATATTGTTTCGTCCCAGGGTCACCGTTCAGCAAATGACTGATGTGGTTATAGAATATGCAGAGGAATGTACATGTAACCTCTACTTCCACCTTTTCCAGGATCTTTGTGAAACAATGTTTGCAGCACATGACTCTCATTTCATGGGAAAATAATCTTTGATATTTAGAAGCAGAGATTTATTTTAAGAAGAGATATTAAATCTTGGAAATTTTCTATTTTTTTTTGGTCTTTGTAGGATCAGATCATACCAGGAAACCAATGTTAGAACATGCTCAATTGGGATGAAGAGGCCCCTTTTACAAACCCATGAAGTTTTTTTAGGTTTTACTGATCTTTACAATTTATATACCCATATTAAGTACAAATAGTAAGATTTTAGCTCACTTAGTATGAGACAATATATAGATTGTATGAGTCAATACTCAAGAAAAATTAATTTACCTCAGTATTTGTGAAAGTTTTTGTACTGCAGCAGATCTGAAAGCTGATATTTAGTAACTTCCTGCTGAAGAATATGACCATCATTATTTAGAGTTTTAGTGAGAAAATAAAAAGAATCGTAAACATAATACAGGCCTACATGAAAAAAGATTCCTAACAGACCTAATAATTCTTAGCAGTTAGCATTGATTGATTAAAATATGTAGAGGATTCAAAAGAAATACTATGAAAGATTTATTACATTTGTAACAATTTTCAGTAATTCTTGAAACACGTTACATCTTCCTCTACTTTTTGACTGAAAAGTTTAAAGCTTTTATTGTTAATATGTGTGACCCTGAAAAAGAAATAATAAAATACTGGTGTGAACAGCTTAATTGGGAATGTATCGGGCTCTTTCAGGAAAGGAGGAAACTTGAAAATTCAAGTTATGACCAACATTTCTGGACTTTCACCATCCAGACACTAAAGGAAAGTGACCTTTGTGTATCAATAACAGAGGTCCTGGGCCAAAAGGATCCACAGGGAGTTAAAAAAACTCTCCCAAGAGGCTGTCAGGATACAGAACTGGAGAGGATTAGCAAATGACAGAGACATTTTTTTTTGGGTCAAATTGGTGGCAAACATACAGATTCTTCTTCTGGTTGTCTTGACTAAGTCAGATCAGCTCTGATCAGAAATAGAAGTAGCAACTATCGGCCCTCAAAACCAACATGCTCTCATCCTACATTTTATGTACATGACTAACAGAAGAATTAAATATGCAGTCATATATAGAAAAGGCTAAAAACCTAACTTATTTTACAATGAGAGATAAGAGAATCAAGGAAATAATGAGTCCACAACTTATTTTCTTAGATAAGCTCTCGCTAGCTTTATTCCCATTTAAAAAATACATTCAACTCAACACGAATGTTTTTGACTTCTCTTTTTGAAAGTTTAATGCCACAATGTCCAAGTTTAGTGACTTTCAGAGAAGAACACAAATATTGCTGAGACAAAAATGCTGACAGCTAGACTTCAAAAATAGTTTTGGATGAACTCAGATTAGGAGTAGTTCATACGCACTTTCCAAAAATGGACATAACAGCTAGAGAATTTTTTTCCCCCCATGCAAGAGGTTACTGTGGTCTGAGGGTTTCTTTGTGTGGGAGCTTGCATCTTCATACAGAGAAATATAAGAAAACAGCCTGCAATAAGACACAAAAATAAACCAAAATGTAATATAAAAGTCTCTGAGGTCCTGGGAATTCTGGGTAAAGTTAGTCAATAACATTACGGAAAATAAAGTTATGAAGCGTTCCTGAGGAGATTTTAGGCTCCAGAGAAACAATCAATTTGAAGATGAGATATGCCAAATGGACCAGAAACAGAACTTTACAGTGAGCTTAGCTGAAGTGGGTTAGCTGAACTGTTCTTTGAGGAGTGAGGCTGAAATGCAAACCAGAGATTTTAAAGAAATCCTGCAGTTTACAATGTACAGGGTGGCAGATTAGATGAACACAAGCAACAGTTTTTTGTTGTAAATTATGAAGCCATGAACCTTTATTTTTTTTGTCATCTCTCCAGCAATCAGAGGAGGTGCATCTTTGCTTGTTCCATGTAAACTCTCAGGAGGTGTTCCAGCAGTGCTGGCATCACCAGGAGGATTTCTATTCCCTTTGGTGCACATTAGTTCAGGTGCTGACTCTTAACAGCACAGGAACATGCAGCTTCCATGGAAAATACTGCCTCTAGGGACATAATGTGTGTACCAGCTGGGTCTGATACAGCACAAGCTCACCTATCCCAGTTTCACCTTCCACTCCATCCAAAAGCAAGCTGCTGCATCCTAAAAAGCTGCAGCAGTTCTAGTTGTCACTAATTCTACTCCTCTGTCACTCCAGGGGTTCATTTTCTTCCAGTTTTGCTTCTGGAAGAAAGTTCTTCCAGTTTTGCTTCTGTGACAGACCTGATCTCCAGCTCTCACTTCATTCTTAGCAATGTGCAAATCATCCCACCAGCGTATAGTTTGCATTTCAGATGACTGAATGTGCCAGCACCATAGTCAGTTTTTCAGCAGTGCACATGGTCACCTGAGAGCACCAGAGGTGAAATTTAAGCTTGGTTCAACACATTTTCTCTGTGCAAGACATGGAAGACCAAGATGAGCCCCTTCCAAGTCCATCTTGAACTTATTAAGAAATGGGATCACTGTGTGCCATCTTGCACTTTTAGTCTCAAAACTGCAGTAGAAATTTATCATCCTGTCAACTCTGGTTCCCTGAAGCACTTTTCAGATAGAAATTCAAAGGGGGCTAAAATATTTTTCCATTGACAACTACTCTTCAGCATATTAACATTTTCCTGTAGGTAGCATTTTCATCCAGTGCAATGCAACACCTCCCTGAAAATCAAGGGAGATGATGGAACAGCAGGAATCTTCCCTCTGCAGCTAGCAAACCAGAAATATGCCTTTCCCAATTATTTTTTCCCCTGCAGTATTTTTTGGTATAAGAATTTTCTTTAAAAAGAGAACCAAAAGCTGTGGTGATACTGACAGTTCATTTTACAGGTAACAAGACAAACATAGGAATACACATTGCCTGTTTTAGTGCTTCACCTTTTATTCTTGTCCACTCTGAGAAGAGAGGAAGCATGTGGAGCTGCTGCTGCTGGATTTTGAGTAGGAGTGGGAGATCCAGTAGAAATCCCAGAGCTGACCCAGAGCTGCAGGATGCTGCTCTGGATTCTGAATCTCTGATTGGTGAACGCTTTTTGGCCCCAGCACTTTGGCCCTGGTTGCTCAGTCCCTTGTCCAGCATGGTCCATATTATCTTTTCCCCACAATTACTTCGGAAGGTTTCTGTGAGAGAGCTCGGGTGCTGAAAGACAAGCAAGAGGTCTGCAGTTCCAGCAAATAAACCCAAAAATAGGAAGTGCAGGCAGAATCTCTGTGTTCTGAAGAGGAGCAATGTGCAGGCATAGATGGCTGTGCCAGAACAAGCCAACAGGAGAAGTGTTTCCTCTTTATAAAGCACATCTATGGGATGCTTGTTCAAAGAACTGTAAAGAGGCCTATGGAAAAATAAAGCAGATTCTTTAGGTATCATCACCAAAGCAACTGATGGAAGTGTGCAAAAATTGAAAATAAAATGCTATTCAACTCTTCCTTAACAAATAGAATAAGTATATTGCTTTATACATACAGGTTGTATCCAAACACTCTCATGACTGATCTGATGAAGCAGATTCTTTTTTAATTCATCTTGATTTAATGAGATCTACCCTTTCCAGATATCTAAAGAAACCTAACTGGTGTTTACATGGAGATAGACATTAAAGAGGTAGGCTGCTTTTGAAAATACATTTTCTAGAGAATCCTTCTGTATCTTCAGCTTTCCTCTTTCACTGAATTACTTGACCTGATGACCACCAGCAGGCAGGATGTACCAGACATATAGGAAGAATGAAATCTGGTTTTTCCCGTTTTCAGCACAACCCTCTTCCCTCTTCCCTTCCTTTTATTTTTTATCTTTTGTTTCTGCAGGAAAAACAGGAACCCTCCTCTCCTTTGAGTTCCCCTGCTTTTTGCCACCAAGAAATATGCCTGAAAAATTGTATTTGTGTTTTCCATCTTGACTGTTACACATACTAACTCTCATCCACTTCTCACATGTTGTCAGAATTAATCCCATTGTGGTCAGCAGTGAGTGGAAGCCAAATGGGAGCATGGTCAGCTACTCCTTGAGCTGGACTCCCAGGAATCTGGCCTCATAGCAGGGTTCAAAATGACAAACAAACTGAGTTTCAAGTTGTCTAAAACCATTCCCAACAAGGCAGGATGCAAAGGGGTGGTGCTTGCACCCTAACCAGCTTTGACCTATTCTCCTACCTCTGGATGCAGGTAGCATCTTCCATTGACTTAGTATTTACAGCCTTGATTCTTCTCTAGAATTAGGTGACCAAGTAATTAGAAGTCTCTAAATTGAATGTGATTTCAGCCAGTTGTTTTATTTTTTTTCCAAAAGCAGTTTGTTCTGATTTTTCCCTTTTTACACCCATAGAGCATACAATGGGAGCTGACAGAAATGGGCTCATCTCTTCAGCCTGATGTGCATCAGTACTCTCAAGATAGGTACAGAAAATGTCAGGGGAGCCACTCCAGTTTCTGGAGCAACAGGGACACTGATGACAGCTCTCAGTAGCTTTAGTGGGTGAGCACCTTCTTTCTTGTTCAGGCTTTGCAATTAAGGCAGGTTTCAGAACAATACTCAGGGACTTCCCTCAAAAGCAAATGACTACTAATGACTCCAGAAGGGATGCCCAAGACATAGGGATTATTTTCTTGCTTCTCTTAAAAGGTAGTGAATAAAGCTTGCTCCAGGAAAAATCTCATTGCTCTTCATCCAGTACAGAAACAAGGGCAGGGGGGGCGGGGAAAGAGCTTGATTTTTCTCTGCTGTCCTTTTCTCATGAGAACAATGTGAACAGAATATTCTAAACCTCAGACCTTTCTCTTCCAGTTTTTCTCCTCCTTGCTCACAGTGATTATTTCAGAGGCACAAAGGTATTTTTTTCTGTTGGGTGTGTATCAGAGCATGGTCCTGTTCAGTCTAACACTATGAGGCAGCTGCAGATGCATGCCTGAGCTGCGCATATGTCATGAGCACTGAAAGAGCATTACAGCATTAGGAAGAGAGAAAAATCTGGTTTTGATTACTGATAATTATAGATAAGCTGTAGCTGACAGTCATTTTCTGACCGCAAACTCAAATCAATCAATTAAAGACTGCATGCAGCAGCACCCCTGTTTAATCATTTCCAGGCTCTTTAAAATGATCCATTACTCTGATAGCATGTCAGAGCTGCCGTGTACTGTTTGTTGTTGCTGCTGTGGGTCAAATACACAGCTGCTTTCAGGCTGATTTCAAGAACACAATTCAATATTAAAAAAAAAAAAAAATCCCGTCTATTTCTAGATTAGCCATAATTATTAAATCACCCTCTTGGTTTAATTAAATTAATATCGCAGCTGATGATGTGAATATCTTTTTGATATCCTGACACACAAATGGATAAGTGTATTTTTTAATAGAATGTATCAGTGTTTCATCATGGTGGAAAAGATGAAGAAATAATGCAGCTTTGACTCTACTCCTCCCTACTTCCTATTCCCAAAGGTTTTTCACATGGAATTTAAAATACAGGAGAGAAGTTTGTAACGTTGTACCTGGACAAAGAAATGTTGCCAGACTGTAAGACTCTTCACTGGAAACCCTTTGACAAGCTGGGTTGTCTTCTGGTGAAATATGTTTTGTTCCCAAGTTTGAAAAGAGAAGAAATGTTCTGGTGGTTTAGTAATCATCAGCTAACATTTTCAGAATGTTATGTTTTCTTTTTTGCTTAGGGATAATTTTAAAATCAGTTTGTTTAAAATACTGAGATATTCCATGTCATGTACACAAAAAAGCTAAGTGAATCATGTTATTATGATTTTATCAAAATTAAATATTGTGAATGACATTCGATTATTTTTCATAGGATTTTCATTCAGGTAGAAATTTTCTCTCTTTTAAATTATCTGTTAAAACTTTCTGCAAAACATCTGGTTTAAATAAATTAATATTTGTAGTGGAAATAATTCTATCAGTAATTTTTCAGTCAAATTCCAAATAAAGGTGGATAATAGCTTACACTTTCCAGGTGGTGTCAGCCAGCATGGCACCAATTAGTGACTTGACTAGATTTATCAGAAAGGCTCAGACTCATCATTATTGCATCCATGGTGCAATAATGGTGACTGTCATTTCAGTATATGGTCCAGTTACACACAGAAATTAAAATAAATTAAATCTCTGAGAAAATAGCTCAGCATAATGCTGAGATGCAGGACTTGGGGTTTCTATCATCAGCTTTGTCATTCTGTGCTTCCTAAGCTGCAGCCAGTCCACATATTTTTAATGTTTGGTAGAATCTGATCTGCTTCATTTCAGTTTAAAAATTTAATTTCTAGCATAAATTGAATGAAACCAGATAAACCTACTTGGTTGTAAGAAAGAGTAGTTTGGAACAATTTTGGGCAGGGGTTGCTGCGGGTGACCCTCCCCCTGTCCCAGGAACAGAAAATGTCTTCAGTGAAGAAGCTGTTCCATCACTGAAGCAGCTCATCCTGCTGGTATGTACAAGCACCTGGGTGGGCACTCTTATCAGAGTCCCCCTTTCACCCCACAAAGAAAACAAAATAGCTCTTATTAATTCAGTAGAGATGCTTTTAAAAGACTCTTCCCTTTGTTTATGTGAACTTCCTGTTGATCTCCTCGAGTATTTTGGCTATCTAAGGAGTTTCAGCAGGACCCAATGCCAGGGTGCACAGCAGAAACTCTTTGTCCCTTCACTGGGATATTATCAGCTGATCTGAATGCCCTCTTTTGAGATTGTTTATTTACAATATTCCTCTTGGAGCGTTTACACTCCACCGATGACTTGAAATTTAAGCAGTTATTTATAATCATGTTAAATAAGACCACATTTTTATTCCACTCACAAGTAAAGTTAGTTATCAGATTACATGTCTGTTTCATTTCTTTTATCTCTGATACAATGCCCTGCTCTCAACAACGGCATCAAATGAACTTACATGTCCGACTATAAATCATGCACATGTCGAAACAATAATGCTGAAAGGATTATCATCACCCTCTGTAATTACAATAATGGAAAACAGATACTGAAAGGACATTTTTCTAATCCTTGAAAAATCCCTGAGGAGGTCAATTTACTTTTCTTTGGGGAATATTTAACGCAAGTAAAGTTATTGGTTTATACATCTGTTGAAAGAACTGAGCTTTAATAAGCACAATGTCACAATATAAATTTAAAGTATATTTTATTGCACCATAATGGTGGGGGTCTCCAGATGGTCCTGATATACATAGTTTTATAAGGAAGTGCTTTTTTGACTGAGAACACTGATCACTGTCTGATGAAATCCTGTGTCATAGCTGAGGTGCACTACTGTTTGTGGGAACCTGCTGCAAGTAGCAGGAGAAAATATCATCCCCCAAGACATGAGGCATTGTGTTTGGGAGCTGGGTTGTAGTGGAGCTGGGTGTGGTGGTTTGCCAAAGATTTTGGAAGAGAAGAATTTCTTGCATCTCTTTGACCAACTCTATTTAAGAATGGATTTATGTGGTATAATAAAAGAAAATAAACACTAAGAAAAAGAAACCGCAACATACCATCTTTTTAGATTTATTTATTTATTTATCTATTTATTGTAAGAAGAGCGCAGCCAACTCTCAAGTCCTGAATTTTAAGCTCTGCGGTCTAAATTTAGTCATATATTTTTGGACTTGAAGAAGTCTTGGTGGATACATAGGCTTTTCTTGTCTTCATGGCAGCTAATTCTGTATCACAGAATTAGAATTCTTAATCCAATTTTTGAAGGCAAAAATTGACTACTGTATAGGTAAATTCCACGTTTCTTGATGTTTGCCTCTACTGTTGTTTCCCTGCCATCCAGCAAAACCACTTTTAAGCTAATGTTATTCTGACTATGGAGCAATAAACTTCAAGTTGGGTACCGTAGTGATGGGACAGGAGCTCAGATTTAAATGATCAGTCTTTGCCCATCCATCACATTTTGACTTTTACAGGGTAAGGTGTACCCATATGTGCAGCTTCTCAGCTGTGGGGGAAGCAACCTCTTCTACTGGCATGGTAAGAGCTAGAAATCCACAGCCTAAGTCACAAGGTTTTGGTTTCAGGAGTAGCTCGTGTGCTGCTTAAAGAAGGTAGCCATAACAGAACCACACCAAAATGTTCAAATGAGATTTATTATCCGTCTGAATGGCTGTTTGCCACTCCACCTTCTTCTCTGGTCACTCTTTCCATCAAGATTCTTTACTATGTTCTGACAGCTTTGCCCAGCATCTGCAGTGGGGAGGGCACAGTTCTGGTCTCTGAATTTCCAAATGGACACTGAGAAGAAACAGCAATTAAAAGGAATACGTGGAAAAAAGGAATACCTTATGGAGAAGCACTGTTAAAACACCTTACTGGGCCACGTTGA
Source organism: Parus major (assembly GCF_001522545.3). Classification (NCBI taxonomy): domain Eukaryota; kingdom Metazoa; phylum Chordata; class Aves; order Passeriformes; family Paridae; genus Parus; species Parus major. The sequence goes on from NC_031770.1 coordinate 18,524,261, forward strand.
GTCTAATTCCATAAGACAGGGTTTGTGTTTATGGTCTTGGAATAGCAGCACACATGAATAACTGAGATAGTGAATATCCCCAAAACAAATACCTTATTATAGAGTTGTTCAGCAGAGCTACTTGGTAAAAAATTCCACCTGGATTTCTCTCTCAGCAAGCCCATCTCACCCTCCAGCATGTCCCTGCCACGTGCTTGGGGAAGAAGCACTCCCCCCTGCCTGTGGTTAGGAAAGGGCTCTCTCCATTTGAGGAGGATTTGCTTTCTCTCCTGGCTACTTGTTTGTCTCCTGGTAGAGCCTGTGGAAGTTCTTGCGAAATGTGTGGGTTGCCAGAAGAAAACTTTGCCCTGTCTTGTTTACAGAACCCAAGCTCCCTTTAAAAAAAACAATAATGGTTGAAGTGACTACCTTGTGTCCTTCTTCAAAGGCTAGCCAGCACACAGGTGGCTGACCCAGAGCACAGGCTGAACGCAGCTTTTGAGAAACCTAATTTGGTCTGTTCATCTCATTTAGTGATGGGAAGAGTAAATTGCCTTTTTTCTAAATGGGATCACCCCTTTTCAGATGTCTTGGAGGAGTCACTCCTGCAAAGACAAAGCACCTGAATTGTCCATGCAGAATTATCAGTATGAAAAAGAAATATGGGCTCAGTGAAGCTTCATCTACAATCTAGGCCAAATCTGGAGTAAATCTGGTAGTAAAGTGTCTTGAATATGATCTGGGAAGCCAATATTTGTCATCCATCCCTGAACACAGGTCCTGACTCATTTCTCTTGTCTTCAGATGATCTGATAGGTGTTCTGGGGCTATCCATTTTCAAAACTTGAGTATATGGCCAGAGGCTGGGAATCATCTTCTCTAGTTTTAGCTGTATACAAAATAAACACATAAATTTAAGCTCATTACTGAGACTCCTTTCATAGTCAATAGAGGTCTCTTCAACATAGACAATAGAGTCTGGGATTGTGTGAGACATGCCCCAGACTTCCACTGATAAAATAACTGGGTCTCAGAGACCTCTGAGGTGCGATTACCTGGCTAGCTCCAGTTTAGACACCTACAGAGTAGCCCCCTAAAATTAGGAAAAATGGATCCTAGTGAAGGAAATGAGTGTGAGCAGATCTTGTAAAACTTTACTCATCCTACAGGTGCTGAGCACTAGATTTTTAAATTTTTCCTTTCCTTGCTGGACTACTGCAAAGAATCTTACCCTAGACAAGGATCTTTCTGGTGTAAGATTTTGCAGGTATAACTACTTCTTGTCAGTGTAGCCAAGCTCATGCTGGAGAGCCAGAGGCAATCTTTTGAGAGTTGACAAGTACGGACTGATGGAACAGCCCATCATGCCCTCACCACTAAGAGAAAATCAATACATAATCAGTCCTAGGTTTAGGAGAGTCATAAATTACCTTGGCAGCCTCTTCTCTGAGGTTGAATGTGGATCACCTGGAAATGGTTGTGCAGGAGATCTTCACAAGTACTGGAAACTTGCCCTTCAAGTCAATAATATTTTGTTTAAATCCTGTGAAGGCCTCTAGACACAGCGACCTTGGGCACTTACCCTCCACTTGCTCGTGCCCCCACAAATATAAACAGGGCCTTAGCAAAGAGCTTCTTGCCAGCTCTCAGACCTTCCAGTCACCTCCCAGACCTCCACCCACTCATTTCCTGAATGGCACCTTTCAGAGTTCTTACCACACCACCGAAGGAGCAGGTGCTAATCCTAACTCTAAATAAATATTTCCTGTGTCCTTTATGGTCAAATCTGAACCATAGTAGCCTTCTTCAAATTTCCTGCCAACTCCTCCCAGGGAAACAGTGAGAGTTCATGTTTTCTTTGTACATTGTCACCACTAGATAAGATCACTGTTACTACAAGGTGCATCTATGACTAAGAGCAGAGCTGGTATTTGTGTTCAGGGTGCAGTGTCATGCACTCAGACTCCAGTTCTACAAAAGGAAGATAATGAAAGTACAATATATATAATGCCTATCAATCTTGCATTTGAAGAAGACTTTAAATCTGCTGCTGAGACAATATTGAATTTTGGCTGTCCTTTATCTCAGAACATTATTACATTAGGTGCAGTTGTCAGCTTGCAGCCATTCAAACGCCTGTAAATATATATAAACACATAAACCCCACATTTACTTTCTGCTGCATCAAACTTAACAGAGAAAGCCAATGTACAGCATTTCTGATCCCTCCTCCTTTGCTCCAGTAGTGCTCAGATGGGATACAGTGAGCGGAACATCATGCACAGTACACTGATATATCACCCTGACCCTAAGGCCTAAACCATTAGACAGTATTACTCAGACAAATTATATTCAGCTCTGTACAAACATCTAAAATAGATGAGCCTGAAAGAAGAAATGCTGCCCCCAGACATTTCAAAGGCATTTGCAAAAGGATACGACTCAGGATTTTAGAGTTCTTGTTTTCATTACTCTGTGCTCAAGTATTGGCCAAGTATCAAAGCTCCTGAAAGCAACAAGACAATTGGGATATGCAAAAAATGGGAAAAGAGCCCTCAAAATGTCCCTTGAAAGAAAGATTTCTTTTCTCTGAAGTTTTTAGTCTCTCCTGCAAGGTTTCATTTTTACTATATTTTTAAATCAATCTACAGTGATTCTTTAATTACACTGCTATCAATACAGCAACAGTATATCCTTAAAGCATTATAAATTCATCCTGAAATTAATCTGCCTAGACCCCAGGGTTCAGACTACCATGTGCAGTCTCAATGTACAATGCTCTTTTGTTTTGCCCTTCTAATTTAGCCTTTGGAAAGTCCTCTGTGACAGCCAAATCGAGTGGTTTCAGAGAGTGGCAATTCTTGCAGCAACTTTTCATCAATCATTTCCACTTTGTTCTCTTTTTTAAAAAGTGCATTCAATTTCCACTTTAATTAAGAAGCTGAAAACACAAGGTGAGGCATAAATAACAGAAAGACTGTGGAAAATACATGTCACCAGCAGAGCTGACTATCTCCAGAAATGAAATGGACTTTTCCAGGTGATTGAAACACTGCTTTTAATAGCATCAAATGTTAACTACTATATATCTCAGTGATCCAAATTGAGTCATATAAAACTTGGTCCTTATCATCAGAAAAATAAATAAACACAATAGAAATGTGTCATCCTCCTGTAAAGCTGTACCAGTCTGATACTTGCAGCTGTAGGACACTGTAATTCTTTTCTCCTCTCATATGAATACTTCAGAAAAAAGAAAAGTAGGATTTTAACATAGGAGAAATTCTGTGAGATGTCAAGGGAATTTTTCATAACTTCCATTTTGCAGAACTTCATCATTTTGGTTATTTTTTTTCCCAGAATTTTGGAAGACAAGAAACACCCTTACTGAAATGAAAAAAAAGACATCAAAGAACCAGAAGTGGTGACAACTTTTTTTTTATCTTTTAATTGAAATGAAATAGTACTATTTTATTTCAGTGGCTATGGCCCACAGAATGCCTGAGGTCTAGTGTGTCAGAGCCAGAAGCTCCTTCTGAGTGCTATTTTCACCAGATGCCTTATTTCTCTTTTGCTGTATACGTGCCTTCTACAAAGAGTTCTGCTGAACAACATCTTTCCAGTGTTTTATTTATAGGTTAATGTATGGCATGGTTGCCTGTGTCAGCAAGGCACTGGAGCTGATGAGTCAGGAGGTCCAGCTCCATGTGTTTGGTTTCACAGATTGATGGCAGTGGCCAAGAAGAGGAACTTACCCAAGTCTCAGGTATCCTTGTAACAGCTCAGGAAATGGTAGGATCAAGTCCAGCTGGAAGTTTCTGCTTCCTATAGATGGATTACTGGTTACAGCAAAACCAATATTGCTTCTCTATCCACTCTCAGCCCCCAAAGTTTTTTTGCAATCAACATTTTCCCACAAGACTTCCTTGGCATTTATTATTTTAGTGTGATCTAAGCTTGGACAGTGTAACCTAGGACATGACGTACCTTTTTAGGACTCTGTGGAATAAGCTCTCTGCCTTGAGTGGTTTAGGGATAAGGAGGCAGAGGAAGAGACTAAGTCAGTGGAGAAGAGGGGAAAGTTTGGGTTGCTGCACTTAAAGGAGGGAGCAGAAGGTGGCCAACCTGCTCTGCCAGGGAAGCACCAGCATGCACTGATGGTGGGGTCAGAGGACGTAAATTATTTCAGCAGGGAGTCTAGGAAGGCAATTACCTAAAGTCACTGGACAATGGAGAGTTAGAGGTGGAGTAAAACAACAGATGACTTGGCTCTGAATGGCAGAGCCTCTATTAGCCTTGCTGTGCTAATTCCCTCACCTATAACTCAGAGGCAATAATAAGAATACTGATCTCCAGGGTTTTGTAGATTTTTTACCGTGCAATTTATAAACGGTATTTGTACAGCACTGATTTCAACTGTGCTACTTAATGTGAACAGGCACTTAGGAAGGAGGCACACAGCAAGTGATGCCTGAACCTTAACCGTGCAGACAGCAACTCTGCAAAGAAAAATGCAATGACCTCTTCAAGGTATTTTTCTCCTTCATGCACAGACTTGAGATTTTCAACCAGGGGTCCCAATGAGTGAGGAAGGTGCTGCTGTGAGATCCATGCACACCTTGCTCCATGCCAGGGTTCCTCCCTGGCAGTGCATCAGGGCCAGGTGGTCTCCCTGGCCACAGAGATTCCTGACTGTGGATTTCCTGCTCAGGCTCAGTGGGATGGAAAAGCACAAAGTGGCAGAAAAACACATCTATAAATTAAAATTATTCTGGTTTTAATGCCCAGAGTCAGGCAGAGAGAGGAGTGTGTACGTAAGTGTATTTGTAGAGAGGAACTCCCTTTGCCGAGTGAAAGAAGCAGAAGTTACTCAGGTGGTTAGGCTAAAGAATGGCAGCATATACTGGCAGCTGTGAGTGAATATCTGCTATAGAGGTGTGACCCCTTGATCAAGCAACCAAAAACTTTCAAATGTTATGTTTGAGAGAATGAAGTTTTTTTTTAATCTAATACTGTATATTATAGAAATGAAACTATCGCAGAATCCTTCTGAAGTTGGTAGATGAGGCCATTGTGTTACTTCCATCACCCTGAGTACTGATGAAACCTCTGTTATTAAAAAAGTAACCATACATCTGAGCACAGGAGACCAATGTTTTATTCCCAAAACTGAAAGATAAAGTAAAAGCACTGTAGTTTTTCAGAGCTCTTTTCCCAGTTCTCTTGATATTTTTGAAAGAGGAATCAAACAGGAGTCAAAATTAATCTGCCCTGAAACAGAATACACTTTAGCTCAGAAAGATATGGTCAAATTTTGTCAATCACATCACCATCACATTTTAACATGCCTGTTAAGAGTTCAGTTAAACTGGAGAAACCTTTACAAAGTGAGTTTTTTTTATAGCTGCCTTGATTACACCCTGTTCCTGGTCTGAACCGAGTACCCTCCCTCACCACAGTACATGCTATAAACAGCTGTCCTGAGAGGGGAGAATAGGAAGTGGAAGAATATTTCATCAGGTAATTAGTACTATTAAGACATATCTATCTATCTATAGATATGTACATATATCTAAATGCTACAAAAGCTTGTCAGGATACAGCGTGGATCTATATCTGACACATCAACATGAAAGTCAGGCCTCATCCTTTATTGCAAAGTATTTATATTGGGAAAATTGTTTAAGCATGTTCTGCATCCATGCAGTCTCAGGATATTCCACAGCACCACAAAGCCCAGTGATTCTACAACATACAAGAGCTGCTCTTGCAAAAAATTTAGTTTTTAATGCTGGACTGGAATGTAGGAATATTTTGTAGAGTCAATTTTATTTATACAAACAGGCAAAACAAACTGGGAAATCTACTATTAGACTGTGCTACTCTAAAAGGTTTCAGAAGCAAGAAGGATGGTTTCTGAGAAATGAGAGATTGTGAAGGCTTTCCTATTTCATTATAGAGTGTAAAGCTGTGGACATCCAGCACTTTCATTTCTACTCTAGTAAGTACTTATCATCTTGAAAAGTTTCATTTTCATGGCAGTTTTGGAAGGCAAATGGGCTTTCAGGATACTGTTTGCTTGCTTTTTCTGACAAATTGTTATTGCATTTCCCAACATACACTTTTTTTTTTTTTTTTTTCCTGTTTACAGTCACAGGAATCAGGTTTTTACAATACTGTTACCTGTTAAAGGGAAGGAAAAAGCCAAGTAACTCTTGATGTCCTCCTGCAAAGCCAAAACCCCTTCTGAAGTTTTTGCCAATGATAGAAAAATTAAAACCAAAATAATAAAGGGGAAATACTTAAACCTCTGCTCTGTATCATTTACCCATCAGTATGAGTCCTCTTATTTAAAAAAAAAACAACCCAAACAACTCTAATTCCATTTGTCAGCTTACTTCAGAAAGGTGTTTTGAGTGGTTGATAAACATTCAGATTAAGTAATCAGTGATGGTGTTCTCCTGCCAGGCACACAGCAAACAGCAAATTTTAAGCAGAAGGACCTGGGCATGTTGGGCACCCAAGACATCGAGCTGTCTTGACATTGTGGCTCTTGAAAATAACTACAACTCTTTTGACTGTACATCTCAAGCATCTTTAGGGAGGTGGATGGATTTTCAGTACCAGAGGATGTTGAAACATATGCACAAAACCAGACTCAAAGATGTACTTTGATTCAATGGCAAGAAAAGAATGAGCCCCCATCACTGTGCTCTTGCCCTACTGTCTTCCCTGCACTAGTGAAACCAATTAGGGCTGGACAGCTGATGGCTTGCAGAACAGCACAGAGCACTGTGTGGTTACTCTTTTTCATGAAAAACGTGAAGAGTTCCAATGCCAGTGTCTGGAAACATCCCCGTCTCAAAACTGTCTTAACTTCCAGAAGCAAAGATAGAGCCCTCCCCATCTCCTGGACCACCACAGGTTAATTGGCACTCACACAAATGACCACAGCTGTTTGCAAGATGTTGTTGGGTCCCCTCTGAGACTATCATTACCTGCCTAGCGTCAGTGCAATGCTGATATGTAATTTATTCCTTTGGAAGGGCTCCATCATCGTATAACAAAATGCCATAAATCTCCCCACGAATGTCATTGCCTCGGGATAAGCCAGCACTGAAAGGCTGGAGGGATTGCTTTACATCAGCTGAGTTTGCTGCTTGGTCTTGCTGTGAGATAATGATTCTTAAAGTGTTTTTCTGGCACCTTTGTTTGGACAGTCCTCAGACACTGTAGATGGGAAACCAAATCGGTGAGCACTATCAAAAGTTCACATGTGCAAGTGCTATTTAACTGTGGAACAGAACAGACGTTTTTAATTTTTTTCCCCCTACTATGCTAGGAGACAACACTAGGTGCTGCTTGTTTAGATGACTGCACACTCTTTCCCTGGACGTGGACATGGTGAGATCAAGCCAAGAGGTGGCAGTACTCCTCCACCATTCCCAGCCGGGGAGGTGCCTCATCCCACTTCAAGGTTCATCTTTGCAGCATCAGTATATCAGCTTCTCCTCTGATTTATTTGTGTTTACAGCAGAGGGGAAATAAATATTCCATATTTCTCCTGTGCTGGGAGGGCTTCCCTTCAGCAGGGGAGCTTCCTTGGGTTTTGGCATCCTGCAGCAACAGGAGGCACCCCTGCCACCTCCACTCTACAGGAGAGCCCATGGAGCTGCAACAGGTCCCCAACCTGGACAAGGTTTTAATTTTGCTGAGGAGCATGGTTCTTAAAATGCCATAAACTGTGAACACACAGCTGGAGCGGTTTATGGACTGCAAAGAAACTCTGAGTATTTTTTCCTGAGTATTAATTCAAAGGGCATGCTTTGTTATTTCCTGTTTCATTGTTGTTTGTAAAATGGTTTAATGGGCAGTGAGCAGTAAATTGTTTAAAATCTGCTGTGCACATTGATGCGGTTTTATATTGCTAGAGAGGGAAGGGTTTCACTGCTTGGGTGTGAGGGAGAGAGCAAGATTATCCTGATAATGAAAACCACAGCCAATGCATTTACTTTGGAACAATTGTTTCAATGACATTACTGTGTAGATATTTTAATCAGAAATAAAAGTGCTAATCCCCAAATGCAGGCCTAACGACAATAGAAACAGCTGCATACTTTCAAGAGAAAAAAAAGGAAAAAAAAGAAGCTTAGCTATTAGTAATGAGGTTTACATGCAGCCAAGGAGAGCATTTTCTGTCAAACAGAAGTGACCCTATTTAAAATATAAACGGCGATGTTTGTTAAGAACTGGTAGTGACCTAATGACAGAATTGGTATGGATCACTACCTCACAGTACCTAGGGTGTTATACCTGTGAAATTTTCTCATGGATAATAAAAATATCTACCACATAGCAGAGGCAGTGAGAACGAGAGCAAAGGGACTGGCTTGCATCCATATGGCTAAACTCTCTTTAATTCTCCTCAGCATCATGGACTCATCCATCCTGACTTCTGGGAACATTCCCTGCCTCATGCTCTCCCTTGAACAGTGCCTGGGAATGCTAGCTAGCCCAGGGCACTCTAACAATATAGATTTAGAAGGGACTGTATTTCCTACGTGGTTTCCTGAGCAGTGCAGCATGCCAGCAGTGAATCAGCAGAGACGGCTGTGCAACAGTACCTGTGTCTGTGCTCTGGCATTGCTGGGTTTGCTGGCATGGGTGTAGCCAAAGAGGTTCTGTGTGAGCTGGAAGTCCCTGCCCACTGACCAGACACCCCCAGGATAGCAGTTCCTTTGTGCCTGGCAGAGTTGCTGTCCCAGGGCAGGCTATTGCAACACACATGCACGTGTAGTTGGTTCTGTGTACTTCTCACTAAGCCTCCTCTGCAAAGCTGAAACTCTTGAAATAAAGCCATTTTCACTCTGGGTCTGTTTTTGAACTTCACAACACTATCCATGATTTCTCTATATATCATGGCTCGGGGAATAAAATTGTGAGCACATTTCTGGTCCTTCTCTATGAAAGTACTGACTCTCCTCCTTGTGACTTTCTTGATTTACCTCAGTGTCAAAGAGATCAGAATCAGTCCCTAAGCCCGGTATCAAAATAAACAAAAGGCAATAAGACTTGCAGTTCCTGCAGAAGGCCACATACTGAAAGAGAAACTCACAATGAGAGATCTTCATGAACTCTGAAAATCCTCTGATCTCTATGGAGGCAACATAAAGAGGTTGAACAAAAATTACAGGGAGTCCTTCTCAAAGTGGAGGTGCACAGGAGAACCGGGTGTCTTGGCAAAGGGAACCATTTGAGATATACAGAAAGCCCCTAAATAGGGTGATTCACATGTTTTGGAAAGATATGGCAAAAAGGTTTTCCTTCAACTTCTAAAGTATTCAGACTTCAAGGACAGTGACAAACCCTATTTTACTATCTTTTTGGAATAAAAATTAAGGAAAAGGCTTTTAGAACAAAGCTAATTTCCATTATAAATGGGGTCATGTAAAGAACTATAGCTGTCCTTGTTCAGGTTCTGTATACTTACTTTTATTGAAACACCATAGGCAAAATGGAAAAGATTTCTTCTCTCAGTATTTAGGAGCACTGATGTGAATTCCCTGGGTTGGCCACTGGTAAATCTATGGACAAGATACATGAGGGGCTTTGGTTTTTGATTCAGCATCAGCACTGGCCTTCCAAATGGCCATGAGTGAGCCACCTTCTTGCTAATTGTTGGTCTTGACTGTTTAAAATACAAGCTCTCAGAGCAGGAAGTATTATTCTTCTTTCCGTCTCCTGCAGAGCCATGTTGGCTTCAGCTGAGAGGTGCAAGTGCTGAGGTAAAAAGATGCTTTCATCCTTCTATTTTTTCCAAAGATTTTAAAGCAGAGCTTATGAGTGTACAGTTTTATCCAGAAGGAATATGTTTGGGGCAGGATTATCAAAGATATTAAGTGATATTCTAATTTTCCACACTTTGAAAGCATTAGCAACTTTATGTCCTTCTTCACCAAGAACAGAATTAAATCCATGTGGAAATTTTTTTTATAAATGCTACCTTATTTGAGAGTGAACCCTCATCTTTTGCTAACAGGGTCTTAGGGGATTTTTGAGAGGGTTCTTTTTTAAATTCATTTTTTACATAGAGGCAACCTACGAATGTACCACTGCCTCCTTATGAGAGAAGTTGGGAATGGCCAAAACAGGCCATTACACACTTGGTCCTACCAGCTACCAAATTCATATTACAGGAAAAACACTTCTCCTTTTTACAAAACCTGAAGCCAAAGTTAAGTGAATGAATTCAGGAAAGTTTCTCAAGATTTGTAACCATTCTAAATAAGGTAAAAAATTATTCACAGACTTGTTAAAAAGGCTGGTAGCAAACCTCTCCAGGTTTACTCACAGGCTTTCTAGTACTCACTGTTTCTCTCTGGGCCAAAAATTCTCTGAGGATGAACATCTTTCCAGTGGCTTGCCACTTTTGCTGTCATCCAAGCCAGAAAAGCAGAAAGCTGTAGCAAATAATCAACTAATACAACTCTAAGCCATAATTAGAGTTGTGGCTAAAGCCACACCCTTAAACTTCACCGGTGTGTGGAGGCTGCTGTAAGAGGCTTAGTAAGATTCTGCTTTGTAAATTAAGGAAAGGTCAGAGTTGTGTTTGTGGTGGGACAGTGCAGGGGAGAAGCTAAATAAACACCTGAAAAAGAACCTTTCCTCTGTTCCCTGTGGACCTGTTCAGCTCTTTTCATTCCATCAGTTTTGAGGAAGCAGGGATCAACAAGGAAAGAAACACTAGAGCCCAATTGCATTTATGGGGGATGGCATCACCACTCTCCTCATGGGATCAGTATCTCAGATCCAGGTTGTCAGGGGCCTAAGTCTGCAAGTGTCCAGAGAGGATTCAGATGCTCTCTAATCCATGCACAGTCTTTGTCTGAGGCTCATAGGAGACAATCAGCCCACTGGGATATCCTTAGCTGAAATGCCACAATGCTAAAACAGTCAGCTGGAGCAGCACAGCAACTCAAAGTAGAAGAGGTGGGGGCCCAAGCTTCCTAAAGAGCCAGTGAGGAATCCTTGGTGTCACTGAAGTGTGATCCCAATGGCAAACAGCAAATGTTTCCCAGAAGAGGGAACTGCTAGAGAAGGGTGTTTTTCCTCCCTGGAGCTCTGACTGCTGTCTGTGGGCTGCACTTTTCCAATTATTGAGAATTTGGTAGAGAATAAATACCTGTTAACAGAGAGCTTGTTCTTCAGAATTAAAGTGGGGATGGGACTCCTGAGGGCAGAGTATCTTCAGCAGGTAGCAGTTCCTACTGACTCTTCTAGCCAAAACCTCACAGCTCTTAGAAACACTCCTAACCCAAAAGAGTCCTCAAAAGGTCAAAGATGGCTTTGTGGTTCTTTAGTGGAGCCCTGAGAGACCTTGAACTTAAAACCAAATATTTAAAACCGTGTATGTACTTATTTACAAATCAAGGGACAATTCTTCCTTTTCATTGCCAAACCTTCATTATGTTGGTGATGAAGCACACATGTGAACAGGGCCTGTCCCCTAGCACTGGTCACTTCTAGCCACCATTAATTTTAACAGTGGCATGGACACATGAAATGTGCTTTCCTGACGTAGTTGGGAAGAGTAACTCAGCTATGGCAATAGTTTAATCCCTTTTTCTGCCCATGACTTGCATAAGGTCATCATAAATAATGGTGTCAGTGCTTTTTGCATTAAATTCCTGCACCTGTAGGATAGCACAGAAGGGCTACAATAGGGCTGAGTTGTCTTGACACCGTAAGGCTCAGCAGCTATGGTCCTGTACCGAGTACACCAGTGACATGGAAGTGTCTGGCAGCATCCTCTAGTGGGCCCTTTTCCTTCATTCTTCCTGTGACCAGGTGAAATTCTCTGTTCAAACTTGGGATGACATGGACTGACATCTCTCCTCTACCCCCATCCTGACCGAGACGGATTTCTCCTCAACTTGTTTAGAATGAGACTAAGGCCACCTGTGCATGAGCTGTCAGGAAATGTGGTGCTTTCATTTAAACAGCGGGCAGCTATCAAAACAGCAATAAGAGAGGCTATCAGGCTTAATAATGGCATGCATTAAAAGTAAAATAACTCTCTGAGGTCCAGTAATGTTGTGTTTACCATTTGTCAGGTGTATAATCACTCTGGAGAATAAGAATAGTGAAGTCTTTGTAAAATCATGAATCAACATTCCCAACAATTCAACTGCTGTGAGTAGGTCAGGTCAATACCCTCACGTCTCAAAAAACTACTTAAGCCCCCCTGTCTCCTGAGACCATTACTTCAGTAGATGCCTCCACTGTTACAGAAAATGACAACTCGCAATGTAATACCAGGAGATCCACTTTAACAGCTCCTCTTATATTAACAGCTGCTGGGCTCTGCTCTGGGTGTTTGTCCTTGTTCCCAAAACCAGGCCATATATATATTCCTCTGGCTTTCTGTGAGAAAAGCTTTTATTGTTTTCAGGAGGATCCTTTTTCTTTTAAAACATAAATAATGGAATGAAGCAAGTAATTCTTGGGAAAAGATAATCAGAGTAGGAATCCTAAAATGGTTAAATAGGTTGTTTCCAAGAACTTGAGATAGTTTGGTTAATATTCAAAACTATGCACTTCTCATTCACTGAGGTTTTTTTCAGCTTTGCTGTCTTAATATCAGACAAAATGCCAGATATCCCATAGCTGATGGCAAAATCTATGACTTCAGTAGACCTAGATTTTACCCACGCAATTCATATATAACAATCTGTGTTCCTACACCTTGTAGTTTCATATTCTTTTGTTGTACTTGCCATTTCCCACCTCAGAAAAGAAGACTCCTGTCTACCTTAAACCTTCCTTTGTGTCTTTCTTATATGTTGTTAAAATGCAACAACGAGTTGTTGCATTTAATTTTAATGTTACTGCCTCAAATTATTTCCACAAGACACAGTAGGGAAAGACAAATTGAAAGGAAAGGTTTTTTTTCAGTATTTTTTTCTTTAAATGATGTCACATTCCAGTAACTCAAGTGCTGCTCTGAATGTCTGTGATACATCTCTGGCCAAGAGACAAGGACACTAAAGTTAGTCCTGGAGTCTGCAGGCAGTGACCACCCCCCTGGCTTTGCCTGGGCAGAAAATCCAACACCTGACTGATGCCTGATCATCTCTCCACCAGTGAGACACAGTACAGACTTGCTACCTCCTCTACTAAATTGACAGTTTTCACTAAAACTCTGGGTTTTCAGTTATCCTTATGTCTTCTACCACATTTTAAATTTTGTTTGGAATTGACTGGTGTGTGGGACAGATTCAAAGGGATAAACACACTACCTGCTTTCAACACACCTCTCAGGCCCCCCTTAAAGCAAGAAGGACAAGCTGTGTGTGAGCTGTCCTTCTTGTGATGCTTACTAACATTTGGACATCTTGCCTTATAATTTAAGCCAGAAGAAAGAAGTACAAGGTTGGATGAAGTAATTTCTAGTGATTCTATTTCTTTGCTGATAATTATACAGGATAGCTCCCAGGTTATATCTGGATGAAAATAAGACAAAATTGTGTTTGAAATATCTTAGAACAGCAAGAAGGGGACTTCTTCCTACTCCAATTTCTTTCTGTATTGAAATATTGAAAGTTTTTTGAGTATGAATGGAAACATGATTTTACAAGAAGTTCACAGCATGAAAAATCACTCTGTCTAGTTCAGCAAGGCACAGTTAAAAAGAAAATATATGAGAATGGAGTTTGACTGATATGTCTTTAATGTATTTATGCTCATAACAACTCTGTTCTCTTCCTGACCTCTTGTTTCAGTTATTTATTTCTGATGTTAAAAGTTCAGGCAGCAAATGCTCCTTGCGAGCAGTAATCAATTTTCTGAATGGCGAAAGAGAACAATAAGATTTTGTAGCAACTGAGATGCATCTTAGCCCTTGCTGGTGAAAAATGTAAGCTATAGAAAGTCCTTTTCATCTTTTAGTAAGGGTCCATTATTTCTGTATATCTCTTTTCTGTGCCTTAGGAAAAGGTTTGTACAGTAAAGAATGACTGACTATGTAGTAGTTCTTTTTTCTTTTGCCAAGCTCTTTTTAGCTTTGGCAGCAATTCTATTTTCCCTGTCATCATCTAATGTCTATTTATTTTACATTGCTACAAAGCCAGTGCAATTCCCTCATAAATCCCAGGTTGCGAAGAAGAAGAAACATTTTGATTCTTTTTATTAAAATTCTCCAGTGTCCTCTTTATGATTCCTACCATCTAATTAGGTTTGGAAAGGTCATCAGTTTGAAAAACTCTTGGAAAAGAATCAATTGAATTAGGAGATCAGAGGTTGCCAAATGCCTTGCATTTCTGTGCTCTGAAATACCTGATCAATCTTGGTTGTCACAGGTGCCACAAGAGTGCTTGTCACTGACTGTTGATCTAACTAACCTCATAACCTCACTCCCTTTTTTTCACCTCCGCCCTCCTGTCCTCCCTGGCTCTCGTGTGCACGCAAACATTTGAGGGCACACACACACACACACACACACACACACAAAGAGGCTCCATTAAACTCCTAGAAAAGTGAAGATATTGCCTCTACTTTGAGTGCTATTTCAACAATTCAACATTCTCCACAGCTACCTAAAGAGAAGATGGGAATAATGATAATGGGAAGCTCCGTCAACTTAATGCTATCATCAATGCAAAGTTGTGAATATTTTATAGAATCGGGTTGGGACAATGGAGAATTATATTATGTTAATCAGAAAAATGTCAGCTTTTTTTTTTTCCCTCTAATTTTGTAGCCAGTTACAAATACAAGAAGTTTTAAATTATTGCCCTCTCAATGCGGAGAGGGAGAAAGGCTTCTGGATCATATTACCTCTCACAGTACAATACCAGATCCCTCATGTCCCAGAGGTGTAAGTCTTGGCTCCAATTTTAGGAAAGGTTTTTAGAAGCAGTCAGCCTTAGAGGATGCTGTGATGCTTTCTGAGCTTGCATGGTGTAGACACTGTCTCACAGCTCCTTGGTCTCTAATGAGCTCACTGTTAAGGTGCTGTAAGACTGAAGTTGGAGCATCTAATTAACAGGTAGATTCCAAAGACACCATACAATAGAAGTGAAAGATTACAAGTGTTGTGTTGAAACAGCAGTAGAAAAAAATGAGTCCCCCTGGAGTGTTTGGAAGTCAAGGTCTTGGACAGAAGTAATTCCACCTTCTTGACTCTCCCTGTGTCCACAAGCCTGCAGGGAGAGGTCATTGACTCATTCTGTCACCTCATGCACAGCACAGAGATGAACAAAAACCAGCAAATCTGGTCTGCTTAAAATTGAAAGTAATATACCTCTTGTGAACACAACTTTCCAATTCACAGTCTAAAGAGATTGAAACAAGGCTGAATTTATCTTTCCTTGATATTTTTCAGGATTTCACTTATTTTTTATTAATGTGTAAAGAGTGAAGTAGTAGTTTGTTTTTCCCTTTTATTAGTTCCATCTCAGTTTCAAGTTCCTAATTATGAAGTAATAATGTCTTATATATCCACAAAATAATTGTGATATGCACAGAAATGTGTAAGGTTAAGCACTTTATTTTTGCAGCTTTTATTCTGTAGTCCCCAGAAGGCCATGGATGTTCTCCACTTAATAGCCACTGTCACCTTACTGTGAGTCTTGAACCCTGAAATTAAATTATTTTAAAATATAAGGCTTGTATGTTTTATATTGAATTTCAGTATTAAATGTGATGCAAACAGGACCAAAAATCTGAAATATCTGAGCCTTTAATTTTTTTCGCTGTGTCTTCTTAATCAGAAGAAAAAATGCTGAACTCTTCATGCCCTCCTTGTACTAATGTATCATTTAAGAGGACATTAAAAACACATGAGTTCAGTCAAGAAGAGGTTAGGAAAATGTCTTCTGATACAACAGTATTCATAAAATACTGATACAACAGTATTTTATGAATAATTAATTAAAAGATGCAAAGACAGAGGGATTCAGAATTCCGTATTTTGAGCCTACGTGTCTTAAAGCAATGTGTCGTACACAAGAGGGTGCATAAGTGAAATCCTCACCATTTTCTGGGAGAGAGGAGTATTTTGCCTTTCCATATACTGACATGCTAACTCTGGAGCAGTGAATAAAGGCTGTGAGGTGCGAGGGTGTGTGCATAAGCACACCTCATCCCAAATATCCATCGTGCAAAGTTGGTGGGGAATTGCATGTGAGAACACCAGCTCTGGATTTTGCCCCTTGCCTTCCTGCTGTCACTCAAGAGCTTCCTTTGCCTTGTGCCTGGCACCAGTTTAACACAGGCCCTGCCTTTGTAAAAACAGTATCTGTTCCCATCTTTCATGATGTTCTAGTTTTTAGCAACCATTATCAAGTGTATCAGACACCCTGCTCTGCCTAAAAAGGGAGGACAAGTTACCACGTGCTCAAATTCTCTCTTAGCAGAGAAGTGTTAAATAGGTCTTTCCCAATACAAATGCAATGGTCAGTCATACATCCTCAGTGTCTATTGCTCTTATAACTGAATGAAGCAATGACCAGAAACTCCTGGGAATAAAAACCCCCTGTGTTTCTGAACTTTCCGCCTTTCTGACAATTAAAGAACTAGGGAAAAAGCAATCAAGTTTACGAGGCTTAAAAAAAATAAATTAAATATTATCTACCTCATAAAATGAACTTTAAAACCTGAAGTCATACTTCTTCAAGCCTAGCACTTTAGTTTATCTTTGATCATTATAAATTATCTTCTGTAAAGAGCAGCGCTTGGGAAAGTAGTTGGCAGCATGTACAATTGGAGTTCATTCTGCTTTATTTATTGAAAAATGCTAAAAAGCAAAACACTGAAGTACTTCACATTAAAATGGTATGAACCCACCAAGATAACTGCTTGTAACTGTCTGTGTAAAATTATGGTCACAGTAACCACCTCTGGCTCCAGAATAAACTTTCCATGCATGTGAGAGCCAAATGCATTTGCTTACTCAGATTTTCACTTGAATGATTATCTTTTTTCTTCCTTTATTTTTCTTCATATACATGAGAACCTTTAAAGGAGAAGGATGGAAAAAGACATCAAATACCTGTCACCTTAGGAGATGATGAATGATTACAAAGAAGAATCCAGACAACTTTCAGCAAACAGTTCATTTCTCTCCTTCACTGACACCAGTAGCATGTGAATACATACATGATTGCACAGGGCAGATTAATTCCCAAGAGAGATTTCATTCCTTCCAGAAAATTATTTTCCATTGCCAAAACCTCAGCCCTCCAGTAAAAGGGTCATCATAACTAAATATCTGCATACATTCCCCCTGCACAGAGTTGTACACCACCAGCCTTTGCAGTGGTGTCCTGACTTGCTGGCAGCCAGAACAGATCCATTCACTGGAAACCAAATTCCCATTTTGTAGTAGTTGAATGTCTTTCACTATATTAATATTATTGTTCATAATATTAGACAACTCACAGGTAAGTAGCTACTTATTGTACAGTCAGAGAAAGCTTTGGCATGTGACTGTCACACTGGTTTTCATCCTTGCTAAAAAAAAAAAAAAAAGAGTTATAAAAACTGTGTATTTTTGAACTTCTGACCATTTTTCTCTAGGAAAACAACCATGTCTTGTTCTGGGGGTACTCCTGCCTCCAGACTTTAGCAAATTTCCTGAGAGTATGCTGTTGCTGGCCCTTGAAGAGTGACTCAGCAGAGGAATGGTGTTCACACAGAACAGCGCTCAGGGTGCAGTGGGGGAGCTCTGTGGAGTTGGGAGCTGCTGCCCTTCCAGGCACTGCCATGAAAGGAGGGGTTTCCATGGCTTATGGCCATTTGGAAGGAGTTGGCATCTGCTGCCTTCATGGAAGCAAGGTGCCACCACAGGCTGGACTTGTTTGCCTGCGTCTGGCCTTGCTTTCCTGCTCCTGTGATACAGCACCTTCTGCTGCCTTCAGAAGCGCTGCTGTTCCTTCCATCTCACTCCATGCTTTGCCCAGACTTTCCAAGCCATACAGCTGGCATTGAAAGGTGCCTGAAATCCTTGTTAGAGACAGGACACAGTTCTGGGAAGGCAGACCTCCTCCTGCATCCCACATTTACTTTGGTAAGAACTGAAGGAATGAACCTGGGTGGCCTCGAATTAGTACTTAGGCTCATTTTATTGGTTTACTTGTCCATTCCCAAAGCTTTGCAGCTGGTCTTTAAATTTATGGAAATGCTATTATAAATATGAGAAAAAACTGACTCCACAGGCTCTTGCAGCCTTTTCACTGTAATATGATTTATTTCTAAACCTCTCATCTCTTCGCTTATTTATTTGGTTACCCCTCACAGAAGGGAGCTCCCAAGATCTTAGATGGCCTGTGCTTTGATGCTCCCAAGAACCTTTCCAGAATCACTAGGGTTCACCTACTTTTAGATCTTTGATGTGAGACCCTATGTGCAAAGCTTCATTTTGGGCTGAATTGAGTGCTTTTGGAGAATATATGTCCAATTGTGATGAGAAGAACCAGCACTTCTGAGGGCCATTATGTTGGACCCATTGAGAAATTATTTTCTTGCAAACCTTTGCAAATCTCCAAGCTGACACAGAAAAGTTCATGCCTTAGAGCTTTCCAGGGTTTAAGCACAGAATTCTCTATTTTCAAAGAGCCAGGGCAGACATTGTTTGGATTTCATTAGAAACTCATCAGACATGCTGGATCTGAAATAACTGCTGCCCATGGCCAGCTGGAAAATACCCACTTGCTGCAAGGAAACTCTAGCCTACTAATTATCCTAAAAATTCATGTAGGAACTTTCTTGACCTATTTTTTTCCCTGTTCCTTTTTTCCCCTTGCAGACATGGATCAATTGCTTTCTTATAAAAATTTAGCTGATTTCAATGTCATCTTTTGAGAGGTTTAATCATCAAAAAATGTACAGTGCTAAGTCATGTAGCGTAGCTGCCACAAATTAGCAATAAATAATATACTGTGAGCCTTTATGGCAGGGAGAAACATATGAGTTTTGAAAAAAAAACCCAAACCCAAGAGGCAATTAAATTATTCCTTATTTTTAAATCTGAACATTAGTCAAACATTTAGAATATGAAATATTCAGTTTAGCTATATTATTCACTATTTCTCATTTTAACATGCATCTGCACTTTTGGTTTCCAGCTAGGACAGAAACCAAGAGAAGCCAAAATACCTAGACAGGAACAGATAAAAGCCAAAATACCGAGACTGGAACAGACAAAGGCCAAAATATTAGCCAGAAACAGGAAGTATTGGACATCTTACAAGACAACCTCCATATTTTTGTGAGATCTCTAGCCAGGGGTGCTGACTGAATAGATTCAAATTATTTGGACAAGCTTTGAGTAATTATCTAAATCTTCAGGTATTTAGCTGAAGCACACTTAAAATCTGAGTCTCTCTCAATTTGCCTGTCACTTGAATAAATGACCATTTCACAGATAATAAGGTAACTTGGAGTGGGAAAAGGCCCAGCTAAGATATTAAAGAATGGCTTCATAGTAGATGTTTCTATCTGCTTTCTAGGGCATTAGGGAAAACAGGTTTTTGCAAATAACGATTGATTCATTAATTGTTATAGTTGTACATTTAGTGTTTGGACTTTATTTTCTTTTGCTTGGAGCTGTTGATCTGAAAGAAGCAACAAAAAGGATTCCAAGCCAGTTCAGCAGACAAGATTGGCCAAAGGGCTGATGGGTTTCCTCCTGCTCTCACTGTCGCATCTGACCAGGGCACAGAGCAGTACAACACACCACACTGTAGCATGTGCTCACTTGATGTTCTTAATTCACTGCCTGTACAGAATGTAACATTGGATCCCAACCTGGATCCCTGTCTGGTGTCTTATTCTTGGGATTATTACTATTACTACTACTGTTATTATTATTAATAGCATTAGTGCTATTATATTTGCTAACAGTTGCCTTGTAAAGAGAAGCCTTGCTGTGTTCCTGATCTTTGCAGTCTTTCAGTATGTAAAGGGGGCTTATATAAAAGGAGAGCAACTTTTTACCCAGACAGATAATGATAGAACAAGAGGGACAGTTTTAAACTAAAAGAGGAGATATTTAGATTAGATATTAGGAAAAAAATTGTTGCCTGTGAAGATGCTGAGGCACTAGAACTGGTTGGTCAGAGAAGTTGTGGATGCCCCATCCCTGGAAGGGGATTCAAGGCCAGGCAGGCTGGAGCTTTGAACAACCAGATGTGGTGAAAGGTGTCCCTGCCCATGGCAGGGGGTTACAACGACATGATCTCTAAATCCTATGATTTTTTGATTCTATGATTATCCTCTTGTCCAGATGGCACCTCTCCCTAGATCTGAAATGGGCATAATGTAAATACTACTACCACTGTAAAAATTGTCTTAAGAAAAGAAATTACATGGGCAAAATGAACTTTTATGTTTGTTGGATTTCTCATAATTTAAATATTTTCACTGCATGTGGAGAGAATCACATTTTGAAATTAATTTTTCCACTGGCTTTCTCACCAGGAAAGGGACATATAAAGGGACAGAAAATACTGGCTTGTGTTTGCTGTATTCTGATAAAATACAGGAATGTTATAAACTTTACTTAGCTTAGCATCCATCAACCCTTGCTTTCTCCACTCTTTGAAAGTTTTATTGTAATGAAATGTAGTAAATGTCATTATCATGGGCCAATGTTGATAAGATGATCATTTATTGAAAAAGAGTTTTAAAAAAACTCAGCTTCTCCAGTAAATAAAAACCTTTAGATAACATACCAGTTAAAATGACAAAAATAAACATACTGAAATCTTTGTAGTAACAACATAATCAGCTTGAGAACATGTTTGGAATGGACATGGGGAATAACAGGTCAAAGGAAACAGCTGGTGGAGTGGTTTTCCTTAAAAAAAATTATGCTGTTTCTGCTACAAAACTGACTTATTTCCTTGGTGTATCCTTGATTCACAAGCAAGAGATGGTAAAGATATTCTTTGATTTGCGTCAGGCTAGCACTAAATCTTATTTACAGGTCAGTCACTTGTCATGCTGAAATTTTGTGATATGAAACAAGCAGGTTTTGGTTTTGAACTTGAAAAATCCCAGAGTGATTGCACAGGCTTCATGAAGAGACAAACACAGTACAAATAAGCCATACAAACTGATTCATGAAGAACATCATGCGAGGCACTCTGTTTTGCATAGCCCAGGAGAAGAGACTGAACAAAACAGTTATTTTGTAGGTTGAAGGCAGGAACAACACAGAAGCAATATTCAAATACAGAATAGCCTCCTCTAAAGAGAATGAGAACTGAAATGTTTGCATACTGAAAGTGAGAAATAATGTACTTCTCCTGTAGCAGCAGAGATGCTCACTTATAGTTATGAAAAGGCTCTTCAGTGTGAGGACAGAGCAGATGTGTGACAGACTGCCTGTTGACACTTGTTACTGAAGATTTTTGAAAATAGTTTAGACAAAGGTATCTCAGAAATGGTGAGCATAGCTGACTCTGTCTTTTCTGGTGGCAAACACATTCTTCAGTAAGAATGCTCTTTGTTCACTGTGATGAGAGATACAGACCAAGAGCAGTCGAACTGTGTCCTGAGCATTTCTTTATAAAACACTTAATTCTCCTATCACAATTGTAAAGTTTGAACCAAACCAAGAGTTTACAGTTTGATAAGACTGTTTGACAACGGCCAAGTGTCAATTAGGAGCCTGCAGCTAAGAGTGGAAGGCACATCTAGGTTGATCTGCTCAGGAGGAATGTGTCTTCCATCACTCTGAAACTGGTTTGTTTCTGGAAGCAAGTTTCTCTTCCATCGGTTTCTTAACCTCTACTTGTAACTCAGAATGGTTTCATTACCCAGGCAAATAGTCTTTCATAATCCTAGGAATTTCTGGCCTCCGTGGTGATGTGTTTCCTAGGAGGAAACACTAATTTAAAAAGTGTTTGCTTATTTAGTTTTACATTTGCTCCTTTTCAATCAAGTTCATCACTGCATCAAGTAGTCCATGGCTCCCTTTTAGCATTAAAAGAGAGTTATAAAGAAGCTCTAGGTCAGTCTCTAAATTCATGATGCTGTACTTTTCCATTTTGTATTTCTTTGACATTTCAGCTGGATTGTTTTTTTCTTGTTCAGAAGAAGACAAAACTGTTTTCACAATTCTGTAGAACTAATGGAAGTCCAGTCAATCTTCCCAGTGAACTACTTTGAAGTCAGGTATGGGGCTACTCCTGCTGTGTATTACTAACTCCTGACCTAGGAAGACTTCTAAGAAGTCTATCAGGGGCTGAGCCTGCAAGTTGTAACTCTCTTTCCTCAAAGCAGTATGGCCAAAAATAATGAATTAATTTCAGTAATAAAATTAGTGATGTGATTGATATGCTTAATATATAAACCAAGGAAACATTAATCTGAAATTGTGAGGCTATATTGACTTACACGGGTTTTACAGACAATGATGATATAGAAAATGTAATAGAAATCCACACTGCAGAGCAGAAACAGGCTTATTTGCTTAAGAATTAGGAAAATTTTCAGTCCACATTTCAGTGTAGATATGAATTAAATAATTGATGTGTATTTCAAGATTAAACCTTCATCAAGTTCCTCTCTAGAGCAGTTCTTTACAAGACATTTGAGACTGCTAAGTTTCAGTGGAAGAGTCTAAATACACATATATGTAAATTGAATTAAAAAACCACACTATTGATTTCAGATCCTCAGGCAAGAGTATGGAAGCAACTACACTCTGTTTTTTCAAGTTAACAGGAATATCATCTTCTGGCTTACATGACTCTCTCCCATGTTGTAAGTCTAAAAACCAAATATATATTTTGGAAATGTGATGGATTCATACCAGCCACAAATTATGACAAACATCCTCCACCTTGCTGAACATATACAGTCCAACATATTAGTGGGATTTGAGATGGAGCTAAATATGGAATCTTAGCAACATATGCTCACTTGAGGAAACTGCTCTCCAAATCTAAATGCAGAATTTAGTCAGATCCTTTTGGCCTTTGCTTTTATTGGACAAAACCAAACCAGAAAAAAAAAAAAAAACCCAAACAAAACACCTTTGCATATTTCTTTGTATGGAAAATGTAACACTACTTATACTTTGAAATAACACTACTGCAGTAAAAATCTGGGAGTAAACTGTGTTTCTGTTTCCAGTCAGAAAATATGGTTCCATTTTATTTGTTTTTTACAGTGGCCTCTCATGCTAAGTCTCCATGTGATCATGACATTTCCTCCCCAATGAGAGAGAGACCAGAAATCCAAGCGATCACACAGAGAATTTGTGTGTCTTGGCAGCTGTGATCCAAATGTGAATACATGTTCTGCTCACGCCAAGGTCCAATTTGCTGAGATGTATGCAGTTTGCACTGAGGGCCTGAGCCATACTGGGACCCTTCGAAGAACTCCTAAGTGAATCCTTAATCATGATGTGTCCAGTGGAAGAAAAGCAGACTGTGCACCTAGAAAATTCAGTTTCGACTGCCAGATAGCTAACTTCCCACAGCTCTTTCTGTTCTCCAAAAATCAGCAGCGACTTTGAACAGCTGACAGCGCTTTCAGTGGTACATCTGGAGAAGCAAAAACACCACAAAACATCTGTTTTTGTTGTTGAATAAAAATAAACAGTACAGAGCTGAAAGCTGAGCGGAGAAAAGCTTTTCAGATACAGTGAACATTTTGTTTATTGCACAACCCCGCTCATAGGAGCCGATCTCGTGCTGGTGGGTGGATCAGAGCGCTGCTGCTACGTGCTGGAAAGGCACGGCTATCACTGAGGGGGCCCTGCCAGTTCTCAGGGAGACATCCATGAAGAGGTAGGATTGAGATTCGGGGAGGCACAGCAGTTGTGAGTGTTTGGGCACCCATGGGGTTGCTGCGTATGAACCCAGGGAAGGCTCACCTGGACCCATCCGTACTGCAAACCACAGAAAGGCAGAGCAGGGTCACCACAGGCAGCAGAGTGGTAGAGCAGTAGAGCTTCTGTCCTTGGTGGCTTATGGGGAAAGATGAACACCATGTGGGCATTCGTGTCGTTACGGAGGAGCTTTTCCATCCACTCGTCCCTCCACCTCAGTTTCACTTCCATAAGCATCATCACCTATGAAGTTTTCAAGGAAAGCTGGTAAGAGATGCTTTAATATTGCTCCTGAGATCTTACTTGGGGTTTAGATCTCAGGAAAAGATTCCCTGGAAATTTTCAGGGCAAGCTGCAGTTTCTGGGGAGATATGAACTGACCTCCTACCACTCCCAAAGAGGTGTCCCCAAACCTGTGCTGATGTTGACCTTGTCACTGATCGCAACCCCAATTAAACAAGAGTGATTCCTGACCTCAGAGGTGTTATTCTGTACCTAAAGCACCGTAGTTCAGTTCTGTGAGAAGTTCAGAATCTTTCAATTATTCCCATGAAGGATACCATGGTGAGGTAATAGATCTTGTGCTTGGACACAATCCCGAGTAATGTGTTTTAGGGGACTCTGCTTGAGCAGGGATGTTGGACTAGATAAACCCCAGTGGTCCCTCCCAACCTTCTGTGATTCTGTGATACCTATTTCTGTGCCAGAAATAACTTCTAAGCAATCAATTTAATTTTTCATTCATAATTGCTCTAAAATGTCTTAATTTATAATGAAAATGACTGGGATCTTGTCAGTCCAGAATGAGACTTAATTACACTGGAGTTGAACTGGAGATATGAATTATTTAGAGACAACAGTACTGAAAATAGGAGGCCAATTAATTATTGATACACTACACCCTGAAGGTGCTAGATTTGTGGATCCTTCTTTTTTCTTTAAAGGGATCTGAATTCATTGTCTACAGGACCCCTAGGAAGCACAGAAAATACAATACCCATTGTAAAACACTCTCTGAGGAATAAGTTCCACAAAAATTCTGCCCTTTTTTCATTGGATCATCTAATGGATGAGACAAGAAGAGGGTTTTTTCTCATTTATCTTAGGTCACCGAAAGCAGCCATGGGGTTTAGCTCAGTAATCTAACTACAACATTGGATTGGAAGTGGTAGAAGGTACTTTTGTTTTGGATTCAGAAGAAAAGTTTTAGATTGTGCATCTGCCACTTATACAAAATCTGGCTAGATATTCAAAATTTTGAAAATTTTTCTGAAAAATGTTCATCAATTCTTGTATGGTTTGTTTCTTTTTAATTTTTAATTTTTTTTTTCTCTCAATTTTCCCATTGTTTGTTGTGGCATTTGAATTAGATTGTTTCAAAGTACAATTAAAAAACTATTTTGTAAGTAATAGGGCATTTTGAAAAGTTTTACTGAAAAGGTTTTTCTCAACTTTTTCTTAAGTGAAAATTCATTAAACCTGACTCCTCCCCTTCTTTCAACTTCAATTTTTGTCAACCTGTCGATGTTTTTTTAAGTGAAACAATTCCCATGACTTTTTATGTGGTGCAAAATATCAGTGTTTTCCACTGAAGATATTTTTCACTGACTACACAGACTAGAAAGATTATTTTTTGCAGTGTCCAAGGAAATAGATTGAGAAAAATGAGAGCTGTACTTGGGAAAAGTGAAATCAACTAAGAAGAGCCTACAAAGCCATAGATATGTGTCCAATGGTGCAATAGATGTCCTTCAACATCTTCAATTGCTGTGCACAATACGTAAATCACCTGACCAAGAGAAACAGAGAAAAATTGCAGTGACACCAATTGATCCAAAGTGGAAAACTAACTAAAAAAATAGAGGGCTCTCAGGCAAGATAAGAGTACAAAGACCATTGGCACAAAACAGACTAAAACACAGGAAACCTGCAAGAAACCCTACTTTCATTGTGGTGACAAAGAACTGGTTTATGTATCTGTATCTTCTCAACCATTTCTCACTTTACATTGCCAGTAGTGTGGATGGCACGAGGCTGCAGCAGCACAAGCCCAGCCTTTGCAGTGCTTTTCACACTAAGTATTTAATGGTTTTCTTCACCTTCCCAGGTAGATAAAAATCACTTTTTGAAAAATGCCTAAGCCAGTGTTGATGTTACTGATGAGCAGAGGCAACCTGAGCGTGAGTTGAGGTTTATCTGAACACATGGTGGACACCTGTCTCCCCAGAGAAGCAACCCTGGCACCAGGGTGACGAGAGCAGCAGGACATGCAGGACCTTACACTGGTGCTTTAACATCTCACAGATCCCACCCATCTACCCTAAGTATCCCATCAACACAGAAGTCACCTCTACTGCATAATAGAAAATGTGGTATTTGTCCAAATTTAATCTTCTTCACCAGAACGCAGCCTGGAAGGCCTGAGGCTGTGCCTACACTGCATTCACATACTTCCTACTCCCTAGGAGTGACCTTGCACCAGCAGCAGGGACAGAAAAATGAGAGATCATCAAAAAAATGTAGCAATTTTTTAATTTTAAAAGTGAGTTTAACACAATGGGAATTTGTCATTAGAGATAATACACATCAGAATCTAAACAGAATTTTGCTCTTTTGATTATTGTCTTGATCTTGTTTGGTTTCCAAGTAGTACTACTGTAATGCATCTGCATCTCTGTGCAACGTTGCAGTCACATTTTTTTATGGTTCTACCTAACATTACAGTTACTCTTAACAGGAGTGAAGAGAAGGATTTACTCTTTCTGATTATCCTGATCAGTTCTCTGGTGAAGAACGGCCCAAGCTCACAGCAACGAAGGACGATAACAGAGCACCTGCTCTGCATCTCAGAGCAGCAACAGTGGGTGCTGAGGTTCGTTCCCCTGCTAACACACCCTTTGCAATGCCAGCCAGCCCCTTTGTCAGCCAACTGAACAGTGCATCCTTTTGGGAGAATGGGAAAATGAGCTTCGCTGTGAGTGTAGAGTCAATATTACTCAGGGAAGCAGGCTGTAGGGCTGAGCTGCAGCTGACTGGGAGATGTGTAGAGCTAAGATACTGTCTTAATTCATTGGTTTAAGTGGCAGCTTTTGAAGAAAAGACAATGGTAAAAAAAAAGAAGTGACTGAGGTGACACAGAACCTGGGAGAATTATGTGTCTAAGTGGTCTTGAGACAATTTTTATAGCTTAGTTCAGTCTTGGAAGGGTCCCAGCTTCTACGAGCTGCTGATTCAGAATAGAAGATGGCTGATCTTTTTCTTCAGCAAAGTAAATAAATAGAGCTTTAGTAAGGCAGAAAAAAAAAGCTCCCTTCTGCTTTCCAGCACTTCTGCGGGGCTCCTGGGGTTGTGGGGATGTTAATTCAAATGACTGAGAAAACATGATCCAGTTCACTGATAGGTTTTAAAAACAGAAGTTTTTAATGCAATGGAAACAAAGGCTGACATGAAAGATTCAAAATAGAAGAGAACAGCTTCTTCTTAAATCAGTATAAATTGTCTGTGTGTCATGGCAGCGAACATGTTTCTTCTTTTTTTTTTCTTTCAGGAACTACGTAACCACAGAGTTCCTGTTTACTGTATTTCTTAAGGATAAAGTTTTCTGTGGTAAGAGACACCTAAGACCATTAGGCACGCACACTACAGATCTAAAGAAAGTCTATTTACCAGAGCTTCCAGGAAAAATATTGACAGGGCAGTAAAAATACTTTCCTTGATTACTCAGGCTCATATTTTAAACCTAAAATTACAGGAACTTTTCTCTTTTACCAATTTATTTTTAGCATCTTTATTTTTTTCTTTTTTTTTTCCTACTTTTTTTTTGCTTACCTTTTAAAGCATGGCGAGTTTCCATTGGTTTTGCAAACCAGGGTCAAATCTGGTAAATGCTTCTGATAGTCCTCATCCTTTTTTTCAGTATTTTCACTAAGTCAGTAGGAAATGATCAATAGAAGGTAAATTTACTTTTCTTCAGTAACTGACAGATGAAGCTACAGTGTATTTCAAAGAACATGGCCTCTCTTTCAATCTATTTTTAATAACATATGGGTAGTGATACCTAGGTAATGAAACTAAGCTGTCTACATATTTATGTAGGGCATATTACAGCAAATCTGAACACCAAGCAAACAGCTATGAATTATCCTGGAAACTCCTCAGAAAGAAAAATATTTCCTTCTCCAGCTATCAAGGTACACAGATAAGTTGAAATGAATGTCAGGCTCTTTGCATTTTATGGACCCGGGATCCCTCAGTCTGAGATAGGAGGTGAACTCCAAATTTCTGGAAGTGTTTTTCACTGCAGAAGGAGGCAAACACATGGAGTTCTCCTCTGGCACACAAGTGCAGATATCAAAGGTCAACACTTCAGGTGTGGTTCTGCTCAGCCCCAGCACTTCAGAGTTTCAGGGCCCTAAGACATGAGAGGGAAAATCAGCCTGATTTGTTCATCAGCAGTCTTCAAGCCTTACGATTTGCCTCGCAGGCAAGCAATTTCCCTGCTCTCATACTGATACAATGGAAAACTTTAAAAAAGAAGAGATGGCAGTGTTTCCTAGCAGGCAGCAAAGAAGTGTATACATTGCAGGGTGAAGCAGAGCAGTTCTTGAAGTCCACCAGGAGGAAAACTATTTATTTCAAAATGAGCGAGGATTGTTTGATTAGTTTTGGCTCTATCCTTTCAGCACTCTCTGCAAGCCCTGCTGATGGAACTGTCTGGAGTTAGACTTCCAATTTGCATCCACCCTTTTCTGTTCCCAGGAAAGTGGCCTATAAACTGCTTTAATTAGATAAAGTTTTGGCATCTTGTTGAGATTGGGAACTTTCAAGCTTTGCAAGCATGAATTCCTTAATTCAGCCTTCATGCAGAAAGATAACACAGCAAGGAAACTGCCATTAATTTTGGATGCTCATCCTATTTATAGACAGAGAATTTGTCAAAAACTAGTATTGCTGCTGCTGGAACAGTGAATATATTTCTTCAAATCAGTCCCTTTTCAGTATTTCAGAATGTCATGGATTAGATAAGGGTTGTGTGTTCTTACAAGGGAAAGAACATATCTGGACAGCAACTTAAAGAAAACAGAGATGAGCAGGGGAGTGAGGAAACAAAAAGGATAAAGAGTTTTATCACATAATCAAAGCTTAAAGACAAATCACAGGAAAATGTTATCTACAGAAGGGATTAGCTCATTCTGTAAGGACAGAGAATAAAAAATTAAGTTTATGTCTGTTTTGGTTCAAGGATGTGTATATTTGCTATGATTATCCAGAAGCTGCCATTGCCAAGCAGCACCAATTCATGGTGCCTTTTTAGTCTCTTGCTCATGTTCTATGAAACACAGCTGAGCTTTTCTGTCCTTTACTGGAGGCATTTGTTCTAGTATATATATATATATACATATATATTTGCACATATACATCTATGCATTCATTACCTGGGGTATACTCTGAATCCCACAATATGTTTTGTGGACTGCTGGAAGGATTGTATCTTTTTTGCTGTTTCCTGTCACTGTGAGGACTGGATTGGACACACCAAACTGTGTTTCTGGGAAAACCTGAGAAATTAATTTTCTGTGTGCCTGTAAGTGTGAACATATTTAAGAAGAAGAAGAGAAAAAGCAGAACACTACTAAAGCTGCTGGGTGAGGCAGGAGCTGAAATCTTTATGACAAATGTACTGAAAATGTTTTCTCTCAAAAACAGAAGGGAGCTACTCTAGCAGTAGCTGTTGCACACAATACTGACCAGTAGGGAAAAGCAGACTGAGGGCTTAGAAGAGAAATGTGATTTGAATGGAAGTGTTTATTAAATTCTTGAGTTTCATATTCTCAGAATGGTGAACAAGAAAGGAACAGCAAACAAAAGGATACAGAAGCTTCAAGAGAGATGGCAATTGCTTCAAGCAGTTGCTCTAAAAAGACACTTGCAAAGTACACCAATACCCAATACGGGAAAATATGAAGCAGAAATGAATAAAGCTGAAAGGATTAAACTAGGCAATCCTTTTCCATCTTCAGTCAGAAGGGGTTCTCAGAAAGGGTAAATTTAGAGACATGAAACAATTCATTTTAAGAAGAAGAGTTGCACAAGCAACTGCGAGATGTCCCACTTAATTTTGAAGCCATTTTGTTCTACAACTGCCCATTATCATTCTGTGGTACTACATAAAGTTATTACTGGTTTACAGGTAGGAGGAAATTCAATTATCTCTTCCCAGAGAGGTCTTTTTTTTTGGATAGGTGGGAAGGAAATGACCATAGATAGTCACGCAGTTCCTGGAGGATCTGGAGTCAGGACAAACACAGACATGTGGTGCCAGGAAAGTCAGTCATGGGCTGAGCTGTGGATGAATACAATTAGATACAAGGTCTCATCTCAGAAAAATGTTAACAGAAGGTGGTTATAATGGGAAACAAATGGTATCCCCTGAAAGAAAAATAACTCTTCCTGAAGCCTGCTGGGAATTCTGAATTCATACACAGGCATGCTTCACTGATCTGGAGCTCATATGATACCTTTATATCCAGAAATTCAGGGTTTTGCACATCTGGTGAAGAAGGAGGAACCAAATATTTTATTTTTCCTGGTTCAGTTGTGAAAATGTTACCAAAAATAAGGGGCAGAGCACATCAGTTCTTTAAACAGGAAATTTTCCATGATATCAATCCCATCCTGATCCTGACTGTCCAATAATTCCTTGTAGAAGCTGGAAAAATAGCCTTGAGAAAAACGTTTCTGCAGTGAGCAGAGTGTTTCCCATCTACAGATTCAGTGTCCAAGAGAGGAGGGATAGACATTTGTCTTCTCACCAAAGGTACATGAACCTGGCAGTGTTCAGATGTTTTCAGCAACAGGCTGGATTGGGTCTAACTCTGATAATACTGCACCTTCAAGACATCTGCTCCTGCAAAATCTTTCCAGACACATCTTGCCACTGGGCTGAAACACACCCTAAAGATACTCAAGCAAATAGGTTTGACTGTCTAGTGTGGACTCTGTAATTTAACTGCTATTTAAAAACCAAATAGGCTTGACCTCTTCCCAGAAGACACTATGGTGGGTGTCAAAGGCTGTCCAAACAAGAAGGCCAGATGTGAGCATGTTAAAGAAAAAGTGGTTTTATGCAAACCCAGTGCACTTATTTTTTTTTTTTTTTTTTTTTCCTTAGAACATCAGCTATATTCTAATCCAAGTAGTCCCAGAGCATGTCCTTCCACCCCTTACAGCATCATCCAGGTTAAAGCATTTTAGGAAGACTGTTGTCTTTCCTTTCTATTAGAAGGGAAATGCCTCCTTACTGTGGTCATGACTATCAAGGAATATGACAGATACAGAGATCAGGAGGTAGAAATGTATATCTACATATAAGTAGGTTCTGGCAAAAAAAGAACTAGAAGCAAAATAAAATAAACGTGAAAATGCCCATCAAACTTATCTACCAGGTGAAAATTTGGATGCCTTGCAAAAGTTTTACTTTTAGTTCTTCATATACTTAATGTAGTCTTTAGATTAGAAATTTCCTTTGAGATTTTCTGTCCATGCAAACTGGATCAATAAGTGGGATAGTAAGGAGGTGGGGCAACCATGTTTTATCAGTGGTTAAGAATTCTTTTCTTTCACCTCCAAATAGCAAACATGAACACACCAAAACATTTGTTACTTAAAAAAAGAGACATCACAATGGCATTATTCCTCAAGTGCTCGCTTTATAGATGACACAAAATGATTAAAGGGGAAATTCTGCCCCAGCTAAAGAATTCTTACTGATCCAAGCTGGAACAAGATTTACTTCTGAGACTTCCTTCAGTAAGGTAACAAGAAAAAAACCTGAAATTCTGATAAGGGCAAAAACTGATACCTTGAATTCCTGTCCAGAACTATAAGAGTGGAATTCTCCCACTTCATCTATGAGAAACAGTTATGGAATAAAATCACATTCAGTTTTCTTCATGAAAAGATGACTTCTAATTAGTATTTACTGAAATTATACCCAGCACCCTGAACTATTACCCTATTTTAACATGCGTCATTAAGGAATCTGAAGCATCCTACATATATATCATCGCTTCCCATCTATTTAGAATCTGGAAGTTCTCATCACAGTACTATGGCCAAAATGGACAATATTTCATTTTAGATAAATGATGTACTTCAGATATTTATCTTACTGCTTGTCAAACTAAAAATGCAAGATTTGGAAAGTAATCTTTCCCAGGCTTCCCACCTGACCTGCTCCTAGTTCAGAAGAGTCAGGGAAGAAAAGGCCTTAAAATCATGGCATTTTTATGTTTAGGAAAGTGATTTGAGATTCCTATCTGAAGTTTTAATGTCTTTTGCTGAGCCCCCGTCTGCTGGAGCCAGTAGCTAAAGCACCTGGCTGGTCTCTTAAGCATAGACCATATATAAGGAAAAGGTCTGAAATATGTAAAATCTGAACATATCTTGTATAATGGAGTTCTTAAATGGTAATTTCTGTAAATTACTGAGTGAATCATACAGTCTAAGAACATGATGATATGATCTGAAACACAGGTTTTAGCAGCATCATTTTGGGATGACTGTATTATAAGTGGTGAAAACATGAGAGAGTTATGTACATCAACCTAAATGAGTGCCAATAAATCTTCATGTCTTCTGTCTCTCCTCATGCATTTGTGTTGCATAGCTGGATGAACATATTGAAGCAAAATTTTTAAGTCAATGCAGATCCATTTTTTGGATCAGTTTTGAACAGATTTTGATTTTGATTAATTTTTTGAAAAATCTTAGATTTTTCTAAAACAGACGATGCAGAGGGTAGTTCATCAGCATTTTGCCATCATTTCTCCCTTGAATCTACACAGACTGAAAAAAAGATTTAGTGTAGGATAGCATGTGATCATGTAGCTAAAGACCCAGATTGTATACAGGGAGTTCCAGGCAGGAGAGGATCAGAAGAGACTAAAACCAGAGAACATTAGGTCATAATGAGGGTCTCTTACCTTTTGAACATCTGAATTTGAAATTTAGGAATCATCTTTTTATTTATTTCTCCTGTATGAAATAATGCCATATTTTCATTCATGTGGTTTGTGCCATATGTGCACATAAAACAGATAAATCTTTATGTTTCAGCAGAAGAGCATTATATATGCACGTGTAAGTAACATTAGAAGGACTCTCCCCAGAGCCCGCTTTATATCCACTAACTCTGCTGCCTCTGGCTTCTCCCTGGCTTTGCCTCCCTGTTTGTGGGTTATCTGAAGATTTATTTTCAAAAGTGAACTCATATGGTGAATGCAAGTAGAGCATTATATCTGTTTTGAAAGGCATATACTGCTCTTGATAACATTGTATATCATGATACACGGTTCCTAGCTAACATACTGCTTCTTCTTCAGCCTACAAAAGGGCTGAAATTGAAACAAACTTAAGTAATGTATTGAAGAATAGTTCTGATGAAAATGTGTTTTTGTTGTCTGTCAGAGCAATAACTCTTCATATCATTAGGAATGATAGTAGTAAACTGAGTAAGTTTTATCCTCAATCTATTTGTCTCAATAGAAAGCATCTTATCGTCTTCAGGTGGTGCACGTGAGGTTCACTGTTAATTCCTAAGGATGTCTTCAGCTCAAAGTAGGTTTGTTAACAATAGGTGTACAAGGCAAAAATAACCTGTCAGGGGAGGTTCATTGTATTTTGAATCCAAATGCAGCTCTCCAAATGCACCTCCTTCAACAGAAATTCAAGCTCACGGCAAAACCCTTGTGTGAAGTTGCTTCTTTCCTGTTCCTTAGATCTTGTATGTGCAGGACATTATGTATTTGTTATTGTACTCCTCTGCAAGGTATCTGCTACCCTGCAATCCTGTACAAATATCAAATGCTAATCTTTGTTGCATATACCTGTTCAGTCCCACCATGGTGTATATGTGTCCCAGAAGGTGTTATAAGACACAGGCAACTTGATCAAAAACTTCCTGACACTTGGGGAATTTTAGAGGTTCATAATGGTTTTGTATAAAATTGGACTCTATCCCAATAAATAACTGTTTTAAAGAAATGTCATAATATTTAGGGAAAGACTCCTTTCAGATTTGCTTGTGCTAAATGGGAAAGTTGCCACTTTGTTGTGCTGAAATGAAACCTTCTGTGTAACTTATTTTTTTAATCCATACCTGCCTGTTGAGTTCCATAGCCATGAAAAAAAGGCAAAGATTTTTGGTAGTTGAGCTCCTCCTTGGATGAGTTACATCTTCCACAGTGAACTTCTTTAGCCACCTTAAGTGACTAAAGAAAACTACACAGTATGTCGAGAGGGAATTGCACAAGATAGAATGCTATGAGAGATGCCCAAGCAGGAAACCTACCTAGCAAGGACCAGACAGGGTCTTTAGTGAATAATCTTTATTAGTGCTGCTTTGTACTACAGAACCATTGTTGAATGCTCTGATCTCTCTTCCTACCCAAGAAAAACACACAAACAAACAAAAAACCCCCAAAACACTGAAGACTTTTATTTTTTGGTATTTTGTAATGAAAAAAAATCAGAGAAATATTGCAAGTTCTAGAATTTCCATTAATGCCCTTGAATTAATGAACAACAGGTTTATATTTGAGAGAATAATATTTTTAACATATGTTACTGCAACTATTCTTAGCAACTTTCTGACTTAGAAGTTTGTGTGTGTAGGGATCCTCTAGATTCTATCTAGTAGCTTTTTTTTTAAAATAAACTACTTGCATTTACTTCCAATTCAGAACTAAGCAGCTCTGCTCATATGAGAATTGAAAAAATAAAGACTGGAGTAAGCTAAAATGTTGTGGATGACATTTTATTGGAAAATTAAGAGTTGGAATAATATTTTTAAAACAACAGAGTGACAAATATTTGAACACTGTTTTAAAAGCCTCAAGGGCTTATAGCTAAAGAGTAAAAATGATAAATAAAAAAGAAAGCAGAGAAAATAAATTAAGAGAATAACTGAATCAGCAAAAGAAACCTAAAATGATGAGGACTGTTATTCAAAATTGGATATTAATCTGAGTGTAATTTTAAGCTGCTTCAGTTGTACACAAAAAATCTGCGCTAAGTCCTATGAATCAGCAATTAGAAGTGAAAAAAGTACTGCATAAAAACTCCCAAAGCTTTTTTTCTTGAGACTAAGGCTTGGCTTGGACTTACTATATGAGAATCTAAACTCAGAAAATTTGCACTCCTTATAATCACTAAAGCATCATTTTCTTTTTCTGTCATTTTATAGTAGTGTCATATGTCATCCAAAGTACATGACAACAGTAAAAAGCTGTAAGGGTGAGATCTACAGTGAGCGAAATTAAATTCTTATTTAAGTCAGATCTATGAAAATGTAAGGTATAGGTGCGATTTTAGGGGCAGATAATTTTCTGTATGAGAAATAAGGGCCCCATCCCAAATAATGGGCATTTATAATTCAAAATGAACTATATCAAAACAGACAAAATTACAAATTGCTTTAGTGTGTCAGAGAAGTGTCTTCCCTTTGATTTTAGATTAATAAAATAACTTGAACAGATGTAACCATACTTGCTTCATTTAGAGATCAAGAGGAAAATTTGGGGATCAGAGCTATAAAACCTTGCAGCCATTAGATTCCTCATTTCCTGCATTTGAGCTACCTTTCAATGGGAGGCAAAACATAGAATGGGAGGGGGTAGGGTTTCAAAAATCTGTTTTCGTTTTGTCTAGGCTTTTAAACACTGATTTCAAGATATTCTAGTTCATGGTCCTGATCCAAACCCTGCTGAGCACAGCAGGAGAATTCCCAGTGACCTCAATGGGCTTTGAATTTGACTTTACGTACAAAATTTCTAAATACTAAATAATAAAGTTTGGCCTTTCCAAAGCTCACGTCTGCCATGTGCTCTGTGCACCTTTCTCATAAAACTGAAACAGCAGATATGTAGGAGACATCTGCACTGCAGACCAAGGAAGAGGTTGTGCCAGGGAAAGGGAAATGTAAGAAGTTGATACTCTTTCTTTCGGCTGGGAGACTGGATTTGCCTCTGGAGTCTGTGGATTTTGCAGGTGGCTTTTTTTAAAGGAGCACTGGTAACTTGCACAATGCTCCCCAGACTCTTTGGAAAGAGGGTGCATCCCAGATTTCCAGTGGCATGCAGAGAGCTGAAGGGAGAATTCCACTCCTGATCTTTAAACAACTAAACTGTGTTTTTTTGAGCCACCATTTAAAAAAAAAGTTTATGAGATGATGGGGTGAGAAGAACTGACTGCTATCCACTTCCACTTACCTTACTGTGCCTTAAGGGGTCAGAAACCTAGTGAAAAGTGGACTTTTAAGAAGATTCATAAAAAGACAAGCTTGTCAGTCCAGAAAAAAATTAAATGGATCTATGCAAGACTATCAAGGCTCTAGCACAGTGTGCCAAACTTAGTGAAAGAAAGCAACATGGGTCCCACACCCTTGGTCTGGTTGTCATGTTGTCTTTTCTGCCCAGCATGTGACAGACAGGGGAGACTGGTGTGGGGAAGGGGCAGACTGATGGGCACCAGGTAAAGGTTTATTGGAGCCATGTAGAAAAAAGAGTTGTTTTTTCAGTTTTTTGCATGGGTTGAGATTCCAAAGTGCAGCGTAGGAAAAAATCAGATTATCAGACTCAATATTCACACAAGACATTTGCAGTTTGGTCTGATCTTTGGGTGTACACAGGGTTTCAGTGTTCCTTAATAAATTACCTCTTCTTGTACCAATTAACCCCCTTCCGTGAGGGTTCAGTGTTTACTTGGGGCTGTGCCAGTGCTAACAGCTATGGCTTAACATTCTTTTTAATGGCTTGCAATTACTACTGAGAGCGAAGGCTGCATAAAATATTAACATTTAAGCATCTTTTACACTCCTTTGAACATTAGATTGTGTGTATAATATAAGTGACTTTTCATTCTTACAAACCTGCTATTTGCTTAGAATTCCTCTGGACCCATGAAAATGCTGCAGTTAAGTGGTTTCTGTTGATTTATAAACTTCCCTCAAAGTCTGATGGAAGTCACTCCATGCAAAATATTGAATGCATTTTGTTCTTTAAATTGTTCCATCTTAATGCCAGGAGAATAAGGTTTTCCACATTTTAAAGAGGTAAAGTAACTTTGATAGTAACTTTTAAAGCATACTTGACTTTTTCCCCTGCTGTGCTACCACTGTGAGAGCATCACCCAGAGAACAGCTCCTGTGTCTGCAGAATCAGTGCCATGGCTGCTGACTGTGCACAAAAGATAGGAGAGCAGGAAGGTTACAGACCCAGCTGCCACCTTGGAGCTCAACTTCAATGCAGGTTCCCATCCTGAGAATTAAATCAATGGAAGCTGAGGATGTAGGTATCCCATCTATGCTCAGATTTGTGTTTCTCTACTGCATGGGTTGTGTGAGTTTCCAGCTGAAGAGCAGACCTCAGCAAGCATCCCATCCCCACCTGGCTCTCCCATTGTCCTCTTCAGCTGTTCTGTGTTTCAAGGGCAAACAGACTTACTTCATCACTTCATATTCAGTGGTCCATTAAGATAAGTGATAGACAAATTTTTAAAATCTTGGAATTGATTTTGGATAAGCCTTCAAATATTTGCAGCTTACATAAATCATTAAAACATCTGGGATCTGCAAATTTGTCAATAAATCTCAAGCAATATGGATTTCTTGTGAGTTTCTTTCCACTTCCAGCATCTGTTAAGTCCAGAAACATTTGAAATTAATCTTCCTCACAGTATTTTGGCACACCTACATTTATTCCTGGCTGGAATTTGGAATTGTACAATACTGGAATTTGAAAAAATAAGGACATAACTACATGGTTGTGAACCCTGAAAGAATTTCACTAGTGGATTGTTTTCTAGTCTTCTAAACTGCAGTGCCTTCAATTTTCTGGCAGAGGTTAACAGGGACATTCTACACCAGATCCCTTGTTTTCCTTTTTTATTTTATTTGTTTGTTTTTCTCCCCACAAGGCACATTACACCTCTCTATTCTGTTGTCCTACTTTCTTCTATTAATTTAAATTCATCTGGAACAATCCTCGCTTTTCACAGGAAGTCTTAAACTTGAAGATGTGAAAATTTAAAAGAGGAAGCCAGGTGAATGCAAAGGACAGCAATGCATGGGACAATTAATATTTCTGAATATTCTGATTGTCAGTGAGTCTGCAATATCTTCTGGTTTATCTTTTAGATTAGCATGGAAGAAGCATTACTTCATGGGGCTTGTAGATATTCTGGAACTAAGGTGAAAAACTGAAATAAAATAGCTGTAGGATCTGGTGATTCCAGCTTTGTAGAGAAAAACTGTGTCTTTTTCTCACCAGTTTCAGGAAACTTTTCAGCTAAATCTCATTTCTGTTTTCAAGAGCAAAGTTCTCAGAGACTGAGGGAAAAAACAAAAGTTATTTGTCTGAAAGTATTTTTTTATAGAATAGATTGCCCTTTAAAGCAAATGCTGGAGCAGGAGGTAGTGCTGGGGGAACACCATCCCTTTGAGAGAGCAGTGACAGATGAACTTCACTGTACCATGAAACAGTATTTTGAGGTACTTTATCACCTACATGTTGTGCACATGACCCTGCACACAGGTTGTCCATTCAGCCAACTGAGCCTGTTTGGAAGTTGGAAAATCCACATGATGAGTGCACAGTGATGTAAACCTGTCTGATAGGAGAACCCAAATGAACTGGTTTTGAAATATGATTTTTATCTCAAGTTTAAGCTTCTCAAGGGATGTGTCTGCTTACTTGAGCTTCAAGGTTGAGAAAACATTCTCTGGAGCATAGCCATTCTTCCAAAGCACTCAGCAGGCTCAGCTTTCTTTTATTTTTTTGATGGTCCCTCATCATCCATACAGTTGTCAGCCTGAGAGCAAGAGGCCCCCGCTCTGTGCTGCCTCTCTGTGAGACTCCATCACGCTGATCTGCCCAGGTACAGCTCCCCACGGTGCTCTCCACACACAAATGCTAGTTCAAGGGACCAGAAAGAGAGACAGGGTTGAACATAAAAACAAATGTCAGAGCAAAGAGGGTCTGAATTTGGTACATCTCCAGATAAAATGATTGTACAATTAAGAAAAGCCTCAGCCCCGTACACATGCTTAATTTCATACACTAAGCCTATTCACCACGTGAAGCTGAACAAATCCACAAGTGTTGTCAGAGCTGAGGTCCGTCACACTGCTAGGAGATATGCATGCCGTTTCCATAAGCCACAGCAGCAAAGGCATAATTTAATAAAAAAGACTTTTGTTCGTGTCTATTAAAAGAAACCAATAAATCCTCCAAATGGTACACTTAGGATTTGGTCCAAAAGTTACTTAAGCCGATGGAAAAGCTGTTATTGATTTTAATAGGTATTTATTATATTTGGCTATTCCTTCAGCCGTCACTCTTTCCCTCTCTGTCATCTCAGCTGAGTTCCAGTCCCGTCTCCTGTATCTTACCAAGATGTGGACAGCATATGTTGTTTAAATGAGAGACTTGTTCATTAGTTTATGTTTGAACCATGCCAAGCACGTCCCAATCTTTACTGGATGCTAAGATGATGGTAATAGATGACATAATTACAGTAATAATAAAATCCTGTGTTCAGCCATGTTATATACTTTTTTATTCCACAAACAACAAAGAAAAGGAATTAACATACACACAAATTGGGAAATACACATCTAAGCAAAAGCACTAGTGTGAATAAACTCTCACTATTTCTTTGCAACCTGTTCTGTTGATGAGAGCAACTACAAGTGCTAAACTTATTTGGTTTGTGTTCATTTATTATTTCTTTCACTTTGGAAAGAGCTGTTTGAGTAAATCACTTTTCTGAATGGTTCTTCTATTTTCAAGAGACTATGTAGCACAAACAGGGAATTATAAAGACTTGACAAGGCAGATGGGAGTCAATCTTTTATTTTTTTATAATTTTTCTTTTATAAACTGCCATCAAAGGAGACAAAAAAGCTTGTGAGACTTTCGCTAATGTTTACTGTGCTGTGGTTGAAGCTTATCTACAAAGCAATTCACAGGCATTTTATTTTTCAATCACACCAAATATGCACTTCTGATGACCAGAGAGTTTGGGTTTTGGTTCAGCAGTCCTTAGCTAGGTTTTAAGCAAAAATATGTATTTAAGTCCCTTTAAATTACCATTTTTTTCTTAAGTGTTTGTACCATGAAGATCTAAATAACATTTCCTGGAGCGTCAGGATTCAAATTGTCAGTGAGTAGCTTCCAAGAGATTTTGATTGTGTCTTGCCTTTTGGTGACCATTCCATTCTGCTCCAGAGCAGCGCTCCAAAACAACCTGCATGTTGACCAGAAATTTCCTTGCCTATTGGTACAAATAAGACACTGAGGACAGGACTTCGACTGAACTAGGCTTTTCTCTGAAGCTTTTGTGTCAAAGGGGGATTCACTGTGTCCTTATCTGAAAGGAATGTTGCTGTTTGCCCTTTCCAAGGCGAAGTGGAGTCTTGTTTTGTTCTTAAAATAACATCCAGGAGCTACAGGATTCCCGGGAATACAGGAAAGCTGGACTCAGTGCTCACTTTTGTCTGAAGTTACTGCAGTTGGCATCCACCAGCACCTTGGGGCCACTGGGCCTCTGCTCCTGTGAGACTGGAGAGATGGTCCTGTATCTGCCTCTCTGTGGTAGTAAGTGGGAAAAAGACCCAGGTGCCAATTTCTGCTTCATAGTTTGTTCTGCATTTAGCTGCCAGGGGATAAAATATCATCAAAACCCCCTTGGGAACTGTGGTTTCTCTCCTACCACAGGGAGTGGCATTACTGGTAGCTTGACATTTCCTTCTTTGAACTGATTTCAGAGGAATTTAATAAAAAATCTTGTGATAATGAAGCTAAAAGATCTCTACAGAGAAATGGCAACTGAGCAGGGGTTTCCAGGATCAGAGTTTTGGGTTACCATCAACCACTTCTCTTTTGGTCCTGCTCAATTGAATCTTTCAGCTCCTATTGACATAAAGATGGACTGAAGATAATAATTTTCAAGTAGGATTGAAACTTATATGGCCCAAGAATTCAAGAGAAGATAAAAACCAGAATTCATATGTGAGGTAATGAATTAAAGTAGCTGAAGAGAGAAAGAAAAGAAAAAATAAAAGCATTAGGGCTTCTCCCTCCTCCTGAATTTGGCAGGTTGGGTTTACTTTGTGATGCCAGACAGACTTTTTGTCTGATATACATTTGCTGAAAAGTCTATAGTAATCCATAAAATGGCTCTAAGATATAAAGGAGTTACTTCCAGAGAGATCAGAAAAACTAGGGGAAAAGAGAGGTGATGCTGATATTTTAATGAGCATCCTTCTCTTCATTGAGAGAATATCTGCTATGTGCCATTACTTTACTGAGAGCACAGAACAATTATTGTCATTCAATCACTATTTTTCTCACAGCCAGGAAGAAAGAGAAATAACACACACAAACACACACATATACACGTGCACCACATGCAGATCCTCTTTCTCTCGCTCCCTCTCTCTCTCTCTCTGATAGTTCCCTAGAGAGTTCCATCATACCCGAGTTTATGAGCCTTGGATCATCTATGACCAGTGGATTTAGTAATAAACAGAGTGGAAATGTTCTTCATCAGAGTTCAAAGGAAATTTTGACCAGCCCCTGCCAGACGTTGCTTCCCCCCGGCCCCTCAGCATTTAACTGTAATGACTTCCTTTGAGTGGAAAGAAAATGGAAAGGAAGGCAGCTTGTACATCTTTAAAATGGGTCTTTAAATATAGGAAGCTCTGTAAATGAAGGGTATTGGGATGGCTTTATAATGCAGCTTTTCAGGGTCTTTTGCCATGCTGGAAAGTTGGTTCCTGGGAAGCACATGCAACATTCTGAGGTGTGAGTGTAAGGGATGAGTAAAGGAGCTGTGTTGCTACATTTAAGATAAAAAACTGCACCTTTGAATTCCCTCTTACACTTTTGACCATTGAAAATCAGCCTCTGTTAGGTGAAATCTAAAGACACACCTTATCTTTCCATGAAATGTTTTGCAGTCCCATTGTAAGTCCCACTGAACACAGAACACCTTTAAATATGAGAAGCAAGGGTTGCCAACACTGTTAGTTCAATCTACTTCATTATATATTGATATTCAGAGCTATTAAGAGCTCCCCACCCTTATGGATGTCAACAGGTTTAAATGTCCCCATTTCCATATATTGGAAATTAATTATGGATTTATTTTTGTAGATTGTGTGGTGAAAACGTAGCACTTGGAAGGACAAACATTTTAAAACACTGGATGGACCCAAAGGACTGCCCTGATTCCTTTTATCCAAGGTATAAAAATACCAGACATGTATTTTTATCTCACTTTGAAGGTATCCATGGGCTGGAAGTAGGTTATAATGCTTTCAAAGGACCTTGAGAAGTGAGAATTATAGGCCCTTCAGAGAATTACCTATATCCCTCTAATAAATTCTCGTGAGGTTTATCTGAAGATGGTGATGATGGCTCAGAGAAGGCCATAAATTGCCTGGGGGACATCATAGTAACACATTTTCCCCTGTGACAGTCAAGGGGATAGTGGGGAGCACAACAGAAACAGCACACATTAGGTAATGCCCCCCATCA
Organism: Parus major; assembly: GCF_001522545.3. Lineage (NCBI taxonomy): Eukaryota > Metazoa > Chordata > Aves > Passeriformes > Paridae > Parus > Parus major. The sequence continues at coordinate 18,566,681 of NC_031770.1, forward strand.
GACTGCAGATGTGTGAACTAGTTTAAAACTTTTATTGGGGCTTTTATTAGGCTGTGATACAGTCCCAGGCTCTTTGCAGTTGCGAGTGTAGCCAGTTGCTCGCAAGTTATAACAAATTAAAAATACCTAATGCTCAAGCTATTCTACACTTAGGGGTGGGGAGTCCCAAACAGATAATATTTGGGGTGGCTAAGTGGCCAGGTTCCTTCTGTGCCTTGTGATCCTGCTTGTGAGAGCCATGGCATTAACCATAGCTGTTCCACTGATTTGAAATAGCAGCAGATGTTCAACCTACGCAGCAATCTTGTAAATCCTTGCTGATGCAGTAAATGATCTTTAAAACACTGATGAACTAATGGTTATGTAGAGTTTTTGGTTTGGTTTGGTTTGGTTTGGTTTGGTTTGGTTTGGTTTGGTTTGGTTTGGTTTGGTTTGGTTTGATTTGGTTTGGTTTTTTTAACCCCAGTTACCTACTTAAGTTAATGTAATTGATAGCTTTGATACATAAAACTTTCTTCCAACCTAAAACACATGAAAAGTTATAACTTTATTAGCAAAAATTTTCTTGGTCATGTATGTTGTTTCTGCCAAAGTGACTTGGTGCTAACACAAGTTGTCGTGTCTCTGTGGGATGGTTTGGTCTCAGTGACTTCACTGTCAGCTGGAGAGCTGGGCTGCAGCAGCAGGGGTTTGATGGGAGTGGGGCCATGGGGAAGATCTTCAAAGAGGCAGTGAGGAGGGGACAGTGGTTCATCACCTCTCATAACACAAGAACTAAAGGAACCCAAGGAACTGGTCAGATGGCAGGTTCTGAAATAAGTAAAAAGCCACAATTATTTGTTCACTCTGCATGTGGTTATTAAGTGATGAACCCTTTGCAATAGAATGCTGTAGCTACCAAAATTTTACCTAAGTTCAAAAAACATTAGACAAATTATTGAGATAAAGAGCCATAAGAGTGAAAAACACCAGCATACAATCTCAGGCTCAAAAAGTTTATAAACTCCAGTCTGATGGAAGTTAACAGGATATACTGGAGAAGCATCATGGCATCTTCCCCATGTAACCACAAGCTCCTGCAGGAAATGAGAGAGCAGAGTAGATGAACCACTAGGTTAATAATTGTATTAAATTATTATCTTCTAGATATTAACAACTGAGCTAAGCACAATCCAGTCTGAGAGGCCTTGGATGGCTATGACTTCATGCACAACTATTAAAGCTTTGCTAGAAAAGAATTCCAGAAAATCTCCTGGAGTCACCAGATGTTCATAAATTGGATAATTCTACATAGTTCATTTTAGACAGATGAATATGTCTTTCCAAGTGGAAACTTTAAAGCAAGTACAGAAGGACAGTTAGAGAACATCACAGCAGATGGGAAAAGATGGTGAGGAGAGAAGGTGGCAACACTTGCAGGGATCATCAGCAGGAGATGGATTCTTTGGTCTCTTTGGGCCCTTTCCCATGCCTGAGGAGAATTAATAGCTCCAAGCATCCATTTCTTTTCAACCCTATCGTTGGCCATAGCAGCAGGAAAAGAATGCATCCCCTGGGCCCATTTTTGCATTTACTTTAAGCTTTTCATTGTAAAAGCAATGCAAACTGGCTTTAGTATAAGTGAGGATTAAGTGTTGCACATATCGTTATGAAATCACCAGGGACCACAGTGAAATCTGAGATATTACTACACACAATGGTTGAATCAGCTCCCTTTAGAACCTGATTATCTTTTTAAACAAATTTTGTAAATGAGCTGTAATATTTTATATCCACTCAAAGCTTTTTAGCCCAAAGCACTTAACAAGCTTAAAGACCTTAAAGAGCTTTTGTTCTGTGTGTGGACAGTACCTGGCACAATAGAAGTCAGTCCCTCACTCAGGTTCCCATGTGTTGCTACAAGAGCAATACCCCCAAGAGTATGAACAGCAGAATGGAAATACTGACATTTCTGGGTCAGAGAAATGCCAGACAAAGAATTAATAAGGAAAGCTTTGATTTTGAAATAAGGAGTTACCAGAGAAAGTAACCAGAATCTAAGCTAAAGAAAGGCAGATTTTGAAGGCTGAACTAGAAGACTAACCTCATTAACATATACATCACTACTTTTTTATTATAAATTTAATTTTATAAATAAATTTTAATTCTATTCTGCCAGGAACCAAAAATGTTTCTAAATAACATTAAGGGTTTGACAATACAGGTATACATATTACATTTACACCATATAGATATGAATTTATAGACAGAATGCAGGATTTGAAGGATTTATTTCCCATTTTTTAAGAGAAATACACAACTATGCCCTGTAAATATATGTAATACTTACTTATACTGTTTGAAAAATAAATGCAGTTTCTTATTGATATTCTGATTAAATATTTTAATCAATATTTTTAACTCCCTAATAACTACGCTGAGTTTCATAATAGGAAACTGGGATTTCTAGCCTTCTGTCAGCAGGACTATTGAGCAGAGTATGAAAATGGGGAAGTTTACATGAAAATTCAAGCATTTGTAAATGGAACACATCTGCAGTTTGAGCCATACTGAGTGGTTGTCTGTTCTCTAAGTATTTTCTGCTTTGGTGCCTGGGCAGGTAAGCTGAAGAATGTAACAAACATAGGCATGGTTTGAGGAGGTAAAATGCCTCTGGATGTCATTATTTCTCTTTGAAACTGAAGCAAGTCTTCTCGAGAGGTGGAAAATATGGCTATTACAGAAGGTAGACGAGTTTGATTTTGAATATTCTCAGTATTTTGGAATACTTGTTCTTAATTTAAAATAGCTTTCCAAAGTCAGACTCCTCCATGAGTCAGTGGAAACATACACAACCCTTTGCAAACGCAAGCAAAATCTTTGAACGCCCTCATTTTGGTTCAAATTGGTCAGTCTGCAAATGGCTCCACTAATTGGATGAGCCTCTCAGCCCTCCAGGCTGCTCCCAGCCTTCCCTCCCCAGAGACTTCAGGGAAGCCAGTTTTGTGGTAATAGAGAAGTCGACTAGAACCTAAGCATAAACTTAGTCATCAATTTCTCTGAATTTGAAATCGTGTCATTGGGATCACGGAGTCTATTTCTGCAGCCACCAGAAGTCCTGCTCATTTGGGCACAGTAGTGGGGATATCAGTAAGATGGAAAGTACCAAAACACTGAGTATCACACTTAGTTACTGCACAGGCATGTCATCTGAAAACACTGGCAAGCACTACTGGTGGCTACACTCAAACTCGGGATTTAATTTTATATCTTTCACTTTTCTGGCCTGAGATATCAGTAAAAGTTTAGGAACTCAGATACTTCTCCTTATAAATGCCTCTCAACAGTTGCTAACTACTTACCAGAAAATGGTTCCCTTTCTTCCATTATAATTAGTAATCTTATCAGTAACTGAGACTAAGAATCAACAGAGAAATATTTTCTACATGTTCCTTATTTTCAGAGGTGAAGCAATATGTTATATTGCTGCAGTATAACATAACTGCCTTTTACATTCCAGATCCTTGTACCTCATCTATTATACCATTGTATTTATGAGTCAGATCTACATGGCAGCCACTGAACATCTGTCAGTGATGGCATAGCTGAAGGAGTTCTTTGGTCCATGATTTTAAGTGTTTTGAAAGGTAACAAGGAAAGAGTCCAGCTTAATATCCAGACCTGGCTGAGTTGAAATAGTCATGAATAACAAAAAATACCTATGTGTTTGTAAATGAGGCTTCCTATGTGGAGAAGAAACCTTTTACATAAATACTTTATAATGGTGAGCTGGTCTTGAACTCTGTCCTGTGGCTGATAGGACTTTTCACTATTAAATTCTAAAAACAGGGAGCACCAAAGAACCTCATAGCTTGTCTGTCTTGCCTATCTACAACTGTACTTACATGTAGTGTTTGGTCTTGTGAATGAAATGGTAAATCTTTGACAGCAGAGAGACAAGAAATTTCAAAGGTAGAGATTTGTGGGTTTATTCTGATTTTGCAATAAAACATGATGCACACAACTGAGATCTGGAAGAAATTCTCATCATTATGGGTCATGTGAAAGTGTAAGGGACCTTGCCTACTAACCTGGAAAACTGGGAGAATTTATGCAGAACAGGTTAGTATAGAAATCATGTAAACAAGAAGGAAAGCATGAAAAAGAAGTATGGAGTTTAAATTATTATCTAGGAGCACTAAAATTGAGATAATAATTGTAAGAAGAAATGATATACCTGAATATTTTCATCTCAGTATGTTAACAAATATATCCTAAACATTTTAGGACTTTCTAAGATGGCTTTATAATCTAACATTATATGCGAGATATCTAGAAATACCAGAACTATTTTCTTTGTTGCCAAAGACACAGACAAAACATTAAGTTTGGAGCTAGTACGTGCTTTCACTGCAAATGGAAATACATTTCTTTCATATGTTTTTTTCCCTGAAACTTTTCATAAGAAATAAAACCCAGTCCCAACCAGTTCCACATGTGATTTATTTGAGTTAAACTGTGTGGAATTAAATCTTAACAAGGGACTGATTTCAAATCTATAGAAATATCTGGGACTCTTTCTATTAATTTGAGTGGTCTTTTGATCGGGCCTTACATGAAAACACACATTTATGAGTCCCAAAGATGGAACTCATTAAATTACGTTTCCTTTATTTTACATGTGTAATTTAAATGATTTTATATTTTATAATTCCCAATGAAAATATTTGATTCTAAGTTACATAAAGATAGGGGAGTTGTAGTGATATGGGAACCATGACAAAAATAATTTGTTGATATAAATAAGCCTTGTTCTACCAGCTTTTAAAAATTTCCATTATTTGCAACAACAAAAGATAAATGAATATGTTAGCTTTCATGCTCTTTTAGCAACATAAATGTGGACATCACGTTTTGGGTGCAGGTTATAAATATAATTTAGTAAAAGATAAGTTCAGCAAGATCTACTGGGAAAAGAGTCAAAGGCAAATATTTTTTACCTGAATAAACAAAAAAACTGACAACATCCCAGCCTGGTGAAATGTGTCCAAAACCTTTGTGCAAAAGAACTACGGCACCAATCAAGAGGAAGGATGCTCAGCCTTACGAGTAATGTTTTTGGGGAGCACAGGAAAAGGCTGGATCTGTAATGGTGTAGTGGCTTGAGACAACTCATATTACAACATGTAAAGGCCAATACGTGCCCTCAATACATGGCAAGGATGGAGAGCTCTCTAAAATGGCAACAGGGGCTATTGAACCCTGAGTGCTGACAACCTGATGTGAAGTCATGGAAAAGGAATGACATAAAAATGGATATTTTATTGTGTTTTGTCCCACCCTCTCCCTCAGAGCTGCCACAGCAGGAATGTGCTTCTCGGGAAGAGAACCTGTGTTATTGTTTGATTTCTGTTTTTTGCCAAGGGCACTGGCAGAAACCAAGGCTTTCCTGTTACAAGAGAGAAGAGTTTGCCAGAATTCTTATTTTTCTCTACTAATTTCAGTGTAAGAGATCTGAATGATAACACAGAAGGCTTAAGTGCTTGCCATTTTACAGTTGTTTTTGTAGACTGCCTTTTGCAAGCAGTGGTTATTTATAGTGTCCTAAAAACTGACTGCACAACCCATGAATGATACCTAAATTGCTGGTATCAATATCCATTTTGCTTACTATTCTTGAGTTTAAGTGAGTTGGACTCTAATTAAATAAAAGAAGAAGATTTAAAGATGTTTTAGATGTTCTCAGTGATCAGATATCAACATTTAGCAGTTATGTGTTCTAGAAACACCAAAACAGTGATCTGTAATATTTTCCCTATTTAATTCCTGAAAGTATTTGATTTTGTCTTGGTTTTATCTATCTATCTATCTATCTATCTATCTATCTATCTATCTATCTATCTATCTATCTATCTTTCTCAACAGACTTTTTTGGGGGGGTGGGAGGTGCCACTCTTTGTGTCACACATATTTAGAGAAAATGTTAGGGAAGAAAAGAAACAAACAAGGAAAAAAATCTTATTTAAAACAAATATGAAAAGGATAAATTTCTGAACTGAGGTTTTTATTGAACTTCAAAGTGAGAATTAATATATAAAACATCTAGGATCTTGAAAGAAATAAACTCTTGAAGAATTCTAATGTGTCTAATATAAACCAAAAAAAAGAAAAAAAAATCCTTTGAGTCTTTAACATAATATTAGTTTTGCTTGTAAGTTTTTCTTTAACATCAACTTTTTTGACCATTTTATTGAAACTTCAACAGACAGTAGCTTATTTTTCCACAGACTTAAGCACCTGAGATTTTTGGCTAATGGATATAAGGCCAGTAAAATTTCCTATAAAATGTAACTTTATACAAGAACTTACATGATGTTTATAGGATATATTCCAGCGTTTGCTTTTTCAAAAGCAAACTTCTTGATATTTGTAAGAAGAATATCAGCTGCATTGCAATGAGAGAGTGAAAATGATCAGCTGATGAATACAAATAAACAGAGATGTTTTCCCTGGCTTCACTACTTGCTTCCTGAGGATCTCTGTTTCCCGCTTAAAAATCAATAAATACCAAGCACAAAGCTCAGTGAAATAATTTCTGTTCCTTTTAATGAGCTGTGATTTAGAACTTAAATGAAAACCAGGGATGAACAAAGACTTTTCTAATGAGAAAATTTCTGACTCAGAAATTCTAAAAATTATTCTTTTTACTCTTCATTATCCTTAATTTTGCCAAATAGATCTACTCGTGTCTTTGTATTCACAAATATTATCTGGCTAAATGGAGCTGCGCTGAAAAATATTCTTCATAAAATGAATAAATAACACCACTTCAGAGCCAAGAATGACAGATATCAATAATGAATCCATCCTTCAGAAGGAGATAGGCCCAGATATCCAAGATAATATACTTCCCAGAAATAATCTATTTTATGGTTATCAACAGCAAAACTCTTGTTTCAGATAATAACTTCTGCAAATTTTATGACTGACAGTCAGCTAGGGCTTTTAGCACAAGTTTTTACTCAGAAAATAGGAAATGAGACAGCAAGCTCTAAAATGTAAGAGAGCATTTCAATGTACTTTGCCTCTTCTGCAGGTTTATATATATAAGTATTCCAAAGAAAATACACCAGCAGTAATAAAACCATCTATCAATTATATTTCATACTACAAGCATCTGAATAAGATCAAAACATGTAGGATTTCTGACAGTAGGACTCACATTTACTTCTCTCCATGTAATTTACTCCAAAAACCTTTATCTGTTGCAAACAGATCAACAGTTTCTAATTTTCCTCTAAATTAGACACTCATACTTTCATTTGAGCTTCAGACTTCAGAGAATTCAAATTAAATTTAACGTTAAATTCCATGAGGCGAATTTAGGTCACTGCTTTGGACTGACACATCTACCCTTGCTCACTGCAGCCTGAAATGGCAAATAGGTATAAATTGTGCCTGGGGAACAAAATTAGAATCATAGAACCACGGGGTCACAGAATCATAAAATATATTGGGTTGGAAGGGTCTGCTAGAAGTCTTCTAGTCCAGCCTCCCTGCAATGAGCAGGGACATCTCCAATTAGGTCAGCTTCCTCAGAGCCCCATCCAACCTGATCACCAGAGCATCAGAATAGTATCATCCAGAGGAAAGTATCTGGTCCTTCTGGTTTCTTCTTTCTTGAATCTACAGGTCCTACAAGATTTTGACCACCAAACCTGGCTTTCTAGAAATCAACTAATCTCCCAATGGAATGTGAGAATTTAGAAGGTAGCAGTAATGGTTTATACTGTCCAAATCTTCTCATACAATCCCTTCACCATGCATTTATTCACTTGCCTTGGGCCAAATTTAAGAAAGGTTGACCCAATGTCCCTCTGATTGCTTTCTAATTACCACTTTGAATAGGTTTGGTGGGAATTGCCCAGGTATTAATAGATAAGTTTTAATATATGGAAAGATAGTAGTAAAAACTGTTGCCCTTAGCAGAGAGGTAGTGGATTCGAATGCAATGTCCCTTTCTTTTCCCCTTTAGTGATGATTCCTTAAGATCTCTTCACCCAGAGGTAAGCATCCTACAGCCTTCTTCTAAGCAGCTGAGATCTAGCTGCAAGCATACAGGCAGTGAACATGCCTGAATATTTTGGTCCTAATATATCTTGAATTTTGGAAGTGGTTCTAGAAACTGGCTGATGCTCTCTGAACTTTCTACGCGAGGCAGTACCCAGTCAAAATTAATGAACTACCCCCAGTTGTTGAGGAATAACTACTTCAAGAACTGGCACAAAATAAAAATATGAAATAAAACTTTCCTGTTCCTGCTGGAATAAGGAAAAAGCCCCCTCAAAATGTTATACCACACAATGAGGATCTCGCCCAAAGACAGTTATTTGAAAACTCAAATCATATTTTGATTTAAGGAAGACCATATCATAAGGTTACTCACTTTGCCAAATGCACCCCTAATCTGTTTTTTACTACACTTTGTAGTAGTATTACAATTTCCCAGAATGACTGAGTCCTTGGGTGCAGCTGAGAATTATCATCACAGGGGAACAAAAAAGTCAACATATTTCATTTTACATAGTTCAGAAAATGATATCAAATCTACTCACATCCCTTCCTTTTCTTTCTTCCTCTCAAGTCATAGCTACTGTTCTACCAGTTCTGCTTCTACCTCTGTTTTAATATCCAATTGCTTCATTAAGTACCAGTTGCCAAAGCTTTCCTTTTGCTTAGTAGACAGTGATTACTATTATTTAAGCTCTGCATGCACGTATTTTAATAGTATAGCTTAATATGATAATAGAGGGCTATTGATCAGAAAGGGAGATGGACTGGAAGACATTCAGACAGTCTTGACTCCTCCTTGTGGAGGGTTATGTATGGACTCTGTCTGCTCCTTCATAAATAGCACACTTTAACATAAATAAAAGCCCTTTAGACCTCAGCTGAAGTGGGAGAGTCTGAATAGGACTTGAATCAGCTTTATGTCATAATTTCTCACAGTCATCCCACTGTTCTGCTGTTTTCATTTAGAATGAATATAAACTATCCAGATTTAGTGTGAGTTTCTGCTTTCAGGAGCAGTGCACTTAGGGATTCACTGAGTATGTGAAACAAATTCTCAGTACCAGTTTTTAAACAGGGATTGAGACTAAGTAATGGAAATAGCAGAGCCCATGGGATTGATTAAAAGCGTGTTGAGTTCCCTAATATTCAAAGCACAGTAATTAGAACCCTCTAAGACACAGGACTGTAAAATCCAGTTGATCAGATGCTCACGTACATGGGCTTTCCTTGCAGCAGTTAGCTAACACCAGAAATGTTCCAAACGTGTAATGGAAAAACCATTACTATTTCGGAACCCAAGACGCCGCACACTGGATTCACATTCCCGTTACAGTAAATTGCTGTTTATCTGGGACACGTCATCCTATTCTGACAGTCTGTCCAAGGGTCCATATTTTCTGTCTGAGCAGGCTGTGCTGATTACACCCCTCCATGTGTCATTTGTGTCTCCCTGAAAACCTCTGCCCAAAGGGGAGCGTGGAGGCTGCGGGGAAGGGAAGACACAATTAGCCCTGTCCTCCAGTCATGACGGGAAAGTTGATACAGGAGTAATAACCACAAACCAGGTCTCTCCTACATTTATTGTCATGCCCATCATAGCCAGTAACATTTCTTTAACAATAGTCATTTATAAAGGCCTGGCTTCTGTGGAAAGATTTACTAACAGCCCTAAGTGGAAACTCCACTATAAAACCAAAGTGCTCATGGAAATATTACTACTACAAAGGCATAAAAATAATGCACAGAAGTAACCCACCAGTGCATTTACTGTAAAACTCAAGGACTAAAAATAAAATAACCTCAATATATAAAATGAGTATAATATTTTTCTCTTTCCTTTTCGAAACACAGAAGTAGCTCTAATGGATCATGGACACAAAAGTGTATTGTGATTGGATCTAACAATATTTTCACATTCTGCCCTTAAAAGGCTCAACCCAATTTCATTTTTACAAGACAGAATCTGGCTGTATAGTAGAAGTTTTCTTTAGAAAATAATATATATATATATATAAAGGACAAAATCTAAAGGTAAGAAAGATCATCAGGACTGAATAATACTGACTGGTTTTCTGTCATTCTCAGTACTCCAGTTGCTGAGCATTCACAGAGTAAAAGAAAATACACCACTGTCTCCAGAGATGCTGTGTCAACAAAAACTCCTTCCGCTGGCATGATACAATTTCTGTTTAACTAATCAGGGGGAAATTTATCATACAGGACTTGGTGGGGTTGTTCATGGAGTCATTAGCACAATGGCACTCAGCTCCCAGAAGACAGTTGTGCTCTTCAGAAGATGAAATGCTGCAGCTGGCTGGGAAATGAATGGAGGCCAAAACTGGAATTATAAAACAGAGGACTTAATCTGAAAAAAAGTTTGTTCCTAGGATTTCATGGATGTGTTGGTTGATTTATTTATTTACTTATTTACTTAGTTGTTCTTTCTAAAGAATGAGAAAGTGCTGGAGACTATAAAGTGCTAGCGTGTTGAAGTGTTCACTCATAGCCTTATAGTGATTTCTTCAGTGTCTTGCTGTAAGAATATCACACTTTGCTAAACGTCTCATAAAAGACTTTTTCCAGACATCAAAGTAATGGAATGAATTCCTAGGTTAATATTCAATTGCTCAATTCTACTTAATGCTCTCTCTCTGATTCCCAATTATAAAAGTAAGATAACCACTTGCATTCTAAAAAGATTCCAGTGATGCCTGCCAAAAGTCTTACTTCTACCTTGTCCATGTAAAACATGACTTTAAGGAGAATTTTGGTAAAACAGAGTCTAGTTATTCACAGATTTCTTATTACACATTTAACTGACATAAGCACTGCAAGGATTAAATCAATAACACTTATAGAAATGCATGGAAGATACAGTTTCAAAAGTGCTTTAATAAGTGTCCAGCAGATAAAGCAACAGATGAAATTCAGGTTAAAAAAATGTAAAGCAAAGTACACAGGAAAAGTATTTCTTGGAACAAATAATTCCTTTAAAATATCTACAAAGCTCTACCTCAACATATGATGTTAAACAAAAAAAACCAAACAAACCAAACCAAAACAAAACAAAAAAAAAAACAGAACAAAAAAAAAAACCAAACAAAAAGAAGGCCAGGAATAATGAAGAAAATATAAAACATTAATCATCATTATGCCACATTAAAAATCTATGCTTCATCTTCATTGTAAATATCATGGTTATTGTGTCCTCCTCATGAAAAACAGTGAAGTTGGAAACATCTCAGCAAGTCCCTGAGCCACAAATTTCTGAGAGAGTATCCTGAGGCACTATGAATTATGTATATTCTGGTATGCCTGCCTGTTCTGTGACTTTTTCTTGAACATCTTATTATCCATCACTCTTGGAGACAGTACAGTGAGCTGGCTGGACCTATGGGCCGGCCTGACACATCATTCCTTATGTTCTTGACAGATTTAAAAAAAACCCAACAAAACAGCGAAGTGGAAGAGTAGTTTGCTTTAGTCAATGTGCATGGCTGGGAGGGAAAAGGGAGGTGTTCTACTGAATACAGAAGAAAGAAGGTATTTTCACTAATGTTGGTACCCTGGCTTGCCAGAAACCAGGAGGTTTAGAACAGCATGGAGAAGGCTGAGTGCTCTTATATTTTAAATCATCCCCTTTTTCTCACCAGCAATACACAATCCCTGTCAGGATTCAGATGCAGCCAAGTGTTCTTCACCCAGACCCTGAGACAGCTAAAGCATCTTATTCTGTGCAGAATGTTGGCAGTGTATTCCATGGGCAGGAAGAAAGAAGGCACAGAATAGATAACAAAACAGGGCATGATTTTTTCTTTCAAATTATGATCATTATGTTCCATAACAATTAGAAGAACCTGAGTACTTGAGTGTGATTTCCTGCTAAAAGGATGCATTATAGGAAGCTTACTAATACAGCCCACATGAGGCAGTGCTGCTTGAGAAAGGAGAGTCAGGGCTTCAGTAACAAAGCAGAGACACTGCACACCCCTAGGAATGGACCCTATCTCTCCTCTCACGTCCTACCTGGAACCTAGAGAGGTTGGGATCAGAGAGACATTCCTGATTCTTCCTTTAACGGTTCCTCTTTTGCCAAATCCCCAGAGAAAGACCACAGTAGAACAGTAGACCCCAAAAAAACCCCAAAAACTGTAAGTCCAGAAGAAAAGGAAGTGTGGTCATCCCACTAATATATTTTGATGGGAGATGAACAGCCTTAGGGAGAAAAACTTGCTGCACAGAAATTTCTCCAAGTATGTGTCAGTGCCAAAGTTCAAAGTCAAGGACCAGAAAGGGAAGACTCATCTGCCTGCCCATGGGGTCCATACACTCATGTGGTCTAAAAGGACCTAAGAATATGCAGTAAAAAAGTGCTGTCTTGCCATTATGATAATTACACAGTCCATGTCATCTCTCTCCAACTGGCGATGTTAGAAATCCCATGTTTGCTTGCAGAATGAGAAACGGGAAGATGCCTTTTCTTTCAGTGATAATTAGTGCCATCCGTTGATTACCCACACTGCAGCTACTGCCAAAGATGAAGGGAACTAGCATGATGGAACTGGCCTTCATAATAAGCCCTTCCTCTGTGTGTGAAAGAAATAATCTCTGCAGCTTCTTCTCTGCACAGTGTGACCTCTCTTGATAACACACAGCATGTCTCCTTTTACTGAGAAGTAAAAGCGTATCATCAAGACAACTCCACCAAAGCTGTCATTTATCAGTCACCTTTAAGGTTTACCCATGTAAATAGAGTTTAATAAAATCCAGCAAGTGATTCATTGAATAAAAAAATCTTCCTCCAAAACTTTTATGTGTGTTTGCAAAAGTGTAAGGGAAATTATGCACTGAAATGCTTATAGGGGAATATTTGTTTTCAAGTTTAGAAAATTAATCTGCTTTACACATGGAAGCACAAAGACTTACTATTTAGAAATGTTCAAATGCAGCCCATGTAACTATGACTTTATTAATAATATGGAAGCACTGATAGCAGCCCTATAACTTACGTTCAATTAGGCATGAAAACAAATACTGATTGAAACCAAATAACTACACCTCAGTTCCTCTCACAGATGTGTTGTGCTTCCCAGGCAAAACATCTGGAAAAACGCCCTAGCAGGACCATTCAGGCTTTCCTTAATGTCAGGGGATTCTTGGCAATCTGCAAAACCTTTACTCCTAATTTCTGCAAGTTATTGGTAAGAGATGCAGATGTTAGGTTAATGTTTGCCTGTGCTTTTTGGGCATGAATCTTATTGCACTGCTGCAAATATCATTACATTAAGGCACCTATCAATTACTCAGTGTGGGGTTTAGAATGCATTTACAAATAATTTCAGCTAGGTGTTTGGACTAGAGCTGAAAGGCTAAATTTTTTTCCCTGTCCAAGACATTCCCTGTTGTGAATACCCTTTCTAGGACTTTGATCTCTTACAGAAATTAAAAATAGCCTGAAACTTGCAGTCTGGGTAAATATTGTAAAGGAAAATATTGTAAAGAACCTCCCCAAAAACACATAAAAGGAGGGTAATACCCATTGTTCTTCATTACTGTTTGAATTAAAGAAACCAATAAAGAAAATGAGAGTTTATAAATGTCAACCTATCAAAAGTATATTACAGACCTCTTGGAGCAATTTTAGTACTTTAGAACACTGAGGGAAATAAAAACAAGTCAGAAAAAAAGAGAGTTACATTCTGAAGGGATGCATTTTCCTTGATAGGGTAAAAATTGTCTCTCCTGGATCACAGAAGATCATTGTCAAGAAGTTGTTTCCAAAGCATCCCAGACGTAAGAGTACACAGAAGCAGCTGAATGGCCATGGTCTGCATTGAGGAGAGATCCAGGTGGAGTGCAATGTGCAGGAGAGAGCAGTGGTGACCCTCAGGATTTCAAACAGCGACTCTTCTCCCTCAGACGTAGAAACAAGAATTAAATTTCTTGTGCATCCACCTGCAGTCAAGAAGTCTCAGTTCTCTTGTTCATGAGCAGTGCAATTGCTTTGCTCTCCTTCCCTTTTTCCATGGCAAACGAAACAACCAGAAGAGAACCCCTTTTTGCATGATTTCTTTTCATCAGTCATAACATCCATCCATCAGGTACAGAAACATCTGGGTAAGCTAGTTAATGTGTAGCTGACTTCAGTTAATGTTTATAATTAAGCCCTGAGATTCCACAAGCAGTGCATTTCTGAGGGATTATCACACACCTCAGGTGCAGCATGAGGCACCAGCCAAAAGCCAAGTGACTTCAGCTACTCAAAGAGTGCAATAATCCCTCAGAAATCTATTAACCATGAGTGCCTTATAGCTATTATGGTATGGAAACTCCAAGGTAAAAAGGTCATACCTGTGCTTTTAATGAGAAATATTGACACATGCATGACATCACCACCAGCCAATCAGAGATCCCCATTGTTACCCTGCGTTCACAAATCATTTTATAACAGGCCAAAGTTATAAAGCAGTTTACAGTGCTGTGAAAATGAAATAGATCACTTATATGTTGAAAACTCATTAAAAAGTATATTTTATATGCAAAACATGTCTAGGTCTACTCTTTCTTCAGGTTCATCCTCAGGTTCATTGTATGAATCTTTCAAGTGATTGAATAGTTCATGTTCATAATATTAAGCTCTTTAATTGTTACAAACTATGCATTTTCACTAATACTTGTAGTATTTAATTAATACGTAAGCCTTGTCTTTCAGGATCCCACTCCAGTTCCTTCCCAGCATTGGTCCCAGCATTCTAAGTAACCTTGTCAATTGGTTGCTGAAAAGACATGCCAGTCACCACATCTGGACAAAGCTGGCATATTCCAAATTCTAATATATAAATATTAGACTAAATATATTTTAGTCCTGAAGGGAAAATAGGAAGGAAAAAAATCACCCCTCCCTTGGGAATCTCGTTTGGGGAGCCAGCTCAGTAACTTGGGCCAAGAGCAGGTCAGAGATGATTCTATTGTGCTCTGGAGCAGACTAACAACCCTACATACAGGAAAGCAGTATTCAGAAACCTTGCCTTTTATTGCTTGAATTATTAGCCATAGATGCTAGCACAGAGGCCAAATAAGAAAAAAGAAACTTGTTATTTGTCAAAGGATAGCAAAACAGTTGTTTTAGACATGGTGATTTATTCAGAGGACAGAAAAACTAGCTGCAGATTTTCTTCGAATTTGGGAAAATTTTCTGCTTAGTTAAAAATGGCAATTTACATGACATTTATGTTACTGCACTGGTTGGTGACTCCTACTGTGATAATGTGCTCTGCTGGGCATGATGAAGGACCACTCCAATGTGTTTTTTAATTTAATTGCACGAATATGACTGAACAACATTAAGCATTCAGTATATAATGGTCAGAGAAAATAAGTGGGCCTTTCTTTATGACTTGCAGAGTCAACAAATAGGCTCTGTCAGGCCAGTGAGAAAAAGTGAGTGACAGATCTAAGAAGCTTTTCGGAAGAACGCATTGATATTTGAATCTGCAGTTTCCATGCTCTAGCTGATGTCAGCTGTTGGGTGAAAGCCTAGATATCAGGTAGCCAAGACAAGCATCTAGCTGCCACTTGAAAGATATCTCTTTCAGGGAAGAACTGAAGTAGTATTCTTTCTGTGGCTGTGCCTGCCAGGCAGCAGACAGATGCCCGCTGTGAGAGCTGAACCTCCCCTATTCTACCGTGCAGAGCGCGTTGCATGAGCCCCAGCTATACATTACAAAGGACCACAGCAAAGGAGAGACTCACGGGTTCCATCCCTGATGTCTGAGCCAAGGGCCTTAATGCAAATACAGCGTAAGTCAAAAGATGAGTACAAAAGCCACTTTGTTTTTGCAAGCAGTTGTGACATTATTAAAGTGCTGGTTGTAGAAAATAACCCTGGATCAAACTGATCACAAGTTGAGTCAGTTTAAATTACAAAGAAAGTGAAACAAACAGACTTATAACCAAGATTTTTTTTATTTCAGGAAGAGAAACTTCAAGACCTTAATATACCCGTACATGAAGTCAACTGGGTTTCAGAATTCCCAAATATCAGCACGGAGAAGGCTCAGCACACTGGAACTCAACACTTTCTGGAGCTTGTGACTTCAGGAAATGGAAACTCACAGAAAAGATGTGGGTAGAGCACTGCCAGATGGCTAAGAGAAACAAGGGGGTAGAGAAGAATCATGCTGAGGTAGAGGAAAAACAACTCCAAAAGCTTAATGCATTTGGATCAGGAGAGATGACTAATCTCCTCCCCTGAGCACTGCAAGAACTGGCATGTGAAACATCAGCTCCAGAAGCAAGTGGTTTTGCTATCCCAGCATACTGCACAAATGTTTCCTTGTGATAAGGACTGCAGCATGTGTAACTTCAACTTGTGCACCAAAAACATGAGAAAAGGGGTAGTGAGTTAAAAGCTGAAGAAGAAAGATCAAAAGACAGTTCTCGGATGAGGAAGTTCTGCAAACTACAGAAAAAAAAGAATATTCTAGCAAGAGTCTCCAGAACATTTCATATGGTATCACAAGAGTTATATTTAAAATATTAACAGAGTGAAATAAAATAAGAACTCTCAGGTAAAAAGTGGAAAATTGTCATTATCTGTCTTGGAAGCTGGTAGAAGACAAAGAAGGAATTTCAGATCAGTGCCATAATTGAAAATGCAAATGATTGCGTCTTTCCATTTGCAAGAGTAGAGTTTCAGTGTCACTCCTTTGAGAATTCAAAGTGAGACTTGACATGCTGTCTCTGGAACTAGTTTTCTATGATAAGAGGAGCACAGACCATCTTTATGCAACATTTAAGGGGCAGTCTGCTGCTGTGAGCCCCACTGCAGTCCTACATCACGTTTGATAATAGGGCCACATGCAATTTGAACCAGAAATTATGGATGAGTTTGTGTCCTGAGAGCATTGTCACTCTGCATGTTCCCCGTTGCCAATGGTTGTTCAGAGCACTCCTCAGATGAAACATATCCCTCAAAACTCCCAAAATGCTGCTATGACTTGAACTGATAGAGGTTTTGTCATGTTTGTCCTGATGTGACACAGCAGCCCTCCTGCAGACACACAAAAGGAACATTGCTAATGTAAATATCCTCAAATGAGCATTTATAACTTTTTGACCTCCAGTATTTTCTCTTTGTTTCCTCTTGCCTTCCAAAGAGCTGCTTATCTAACATCTCAAGAGTCACCCTGGGATGGCTGACTTCAGTCCAGCAACCAGGATCTGATTCCACTTTCAGTAAAACTGAATGCCTTTTGTTTAAATATGTAGCAACAAATCACAGTAAGTTCAGGAAACAGTGGCACTGTACACTTATGATTTAAAAGGATGTTAACAGGCTGCTCTGTCCAAATATCTTGAAATAGGAATCTGTTTTGTAATACTCTTCCAAATTCTAAATATATCACAGAAAATACAAATTACCACTGTGCCACCAATGTGGTTATTAAAGCCTTGGAATGTCTTCTATTGTACTGACTCCAGCATTATTTCA
This sequence comes from Parus major, assembly GCF_001522545.3. NCBI lineage: Eukaryota > Metazoa > Chordata > Aves > Passeriformes > Paridae > Parus > Parus major. The sequence goes on from NC_031770.1 coordinate 18,584,226, forward strand.
GCATGTTGTCCCCAAAATAGTCATTCCATTACCCCGAAGAGGTGATTAGAAAGCCTGAATTCTCTGGGATGTTTTGACAATATGCTGATATTTCAGAATTATACCCCTTGGATCCACATCAGTTGCTCACAATCCAGGCCAACCAATAAGATAAAAATTAGTTTTTGCCAGTTGAAAAAAAAAAAGACAGAATCACCAGAAAGGAAAATGTTATTTAGTTACCAGCTCTTCTGGGCATACCAGACAGGGGTGGTTATGAAAGCCAGTGGACCTTTTGGGTCAACACAGAGTGTTTGTGGGTCCAGCTGAGGATGAGGTAAATATAGAATGCACAGGGTGAAATACTGGTCACACGACAAAAACTCCCACTGATTTCAGCATGGCCAAGATTGCACTCTTCAGAGCCATGAAGTGCTCCAGCAGTTATCTGCACCTGTGAATCTATAGCTTCAATGTCCAAGATGAGACTGGTTACCAAGAAACCCTTAAATATCTGATTTTTTTTTTTTTTTTTAGAGGAGGAACTCTATAAAAATAAAGTATCTGAAAGTGTCCATAAAAATAGAATTACTCTTCAGTGTAAAATGCAAGCTGAGGTGATAGCCAGAAAAAATGACTTATAAAACTTTGCTTGATATGGAAAACAAGTGTCAGCTCCTTGCTGCTGTATTGTTAATACATGAAAATAAAAGAAATCCTATAAGGTCTATGGGAGCTTATTGCAGATGAGTAATATTGAAGGCACCCTCATAAAAAAGATAATGCTGTTGGTAATCCTCAGCTGATCTCAGGGGTTTTCTTCCTTTCTTTTTTATTTCTTTGATTTTTTTACTTTCCTTCTTTTATCAACATCTGTTTTAGGTCACCCTTGAATCCCACCTTCTCCCCAGGAAAGCAACACAATAGTGTGCTCAGCAGAGCCCCCCCAGCACACTCTCACACACATTCTCCAAATGACAAATAATCTCTATATATCTTCTGGGAACAATAAAAATCCTTGGATGTGCTCCCAGAGCCCTCAGGAAGTTGAAAAATCTTTAGAGGGGGGCCCTGGATTGAGGTTTTATCTCTAGAATTTTACATAACAAACTTGGTAAGTGTTGTATAACAGTTAATACATATTCAATGGCAAAGGGAGAAAAAAAACCTCAACCAACATTAAAAATAACTCTGGGGAAGGTCAAGTGTGTGAAAGGCCTGGTGTGCTCTGATCACTTCATGGTGACAGCTGGGTTTCCTCTCTTTTATCCCATTTGTGCTGTGCTCTCTGGTGTTTTGGAAGTGGCGCTGCCCCAGTGATGGAGTGCTGTGCTGGGACAAGCTGCTGGAGCTCCGGCGGGACTAGCAGCACTGAGGGATTTTCATGTATTCTCCTCCACACCAAAGTTTCTCTTCCCTTGTGTGTTTCCTGTACCATGTAAAGCTCCCTGGCACCATCTCCAGAGTTTTGCCAGGCACTTTTGAACCATCTTAGGCAACTGTTTCCAACTGTTTTTCTTTTATTAACTGTAGTCTGAGACTGGTCAGCTGAGCCACAGGACATCAGCATATGACTGAGTTGCTAATACTTTTATAGAAGAAGAGGATTTTCTAACAATGGTTCTAACGAGACTGTTCTAACGTATATTAAAAATATCTGTGCATGCAGGTGATCAAAAGAGTGCATCTGCTTTAGAAAATCAAACTACCTCTGTGAATTACCATGCAATGGAAAGAAGTATTGTTAAGGAAATCTCAAGTCTTAAAAATAAATTAATGCAACCCTGGATTAATTTACCCATGGAAAAAGAAATCCATTTGTTTACTGTTGTTTCTTAGTTTGATTTGTCTACTGATTGAAGAGATCATCTCATGAGAAAAGAACAGAAGATGACCATTGACCATCAGTGTATCAGAGAACAAGTGATATTTAGTTAACTCATTCACACAGATATTCATGTGAATTCAAGCTTTTGTTATACATGTTTCCTATATGCTACACGATGCACTGCAAGGGTAGCAATGGGCCAAGACTGAAGCTGTGAACTCTGACAATAATATGCTTTAGCTTCTCCAGTGAGTCCAGCTAAGGTCAAACTACCTTCAGCATTAATTATTTCCAAAGTGCAACAGACAGCACTTCAAGTTCTGGTAAGTTCTTCTTCCTAGTAGTCATGATCACGTGTAATTCATGTTACAGTAAGTGAAGTGAATCACTTGATTCGTCCTCTCTAGAGCATGCCAGGTTTTCATTGCATTCAATCATACCAATTTTAATAACAATTGCTTTTAATGTTAAAATGGGAAACAAGCTTGAGTACCAGTACTGGCTAAATGCCATTCTATTGTCCTTAGAAGAGGCTAATTTACCCAGCCAGCAAAAAAAAGAGTATTAAAGGGAGAAAATGCTGAGGAATTCTGTAAGTGTGGAATTCATCCCCATATGGAGTGGGGGAGGCCCAGGAGCTATTTTAGTGGGACTCTAAGCCATTGCAATTTAAGTGGGATTTAAGTTGTAAGCAGACCAGTGCTGGCTTCCTGCACAGAAGAGGCTTTCAACCAAGGACATTATAAGGAAGATGCAAAGGGATTACAAGCATTCTAGGCCCCCTTCCACCCCTGAGGCTCAGGATATGAATGCACACGAAACCTACAACAAGGTAAATGAAGGTGCAAACCCCCTGCTTGTCAGCTCCGTGCTCACAGTAAATGAGAGGTTTTCTCTAAGGGAAGGAAAGTTTCTGTAACACCAATATATTTTACACCAGCTGTTGCATACTCTAAACACCTCATTCCTCATCCCTTACTACCAAATGAAAACATGCCCTGTTGTCCCTCACCAAAATCAGGCTTTTGAGATGCAGGGCCAGTCTTAAGATCACATTAAAATGACTGTGGCTTCTGAGCTGCAGGTAGTTTTTGTGGAGCTCAGGCAGGGTGAGCTTATAATTGCCTGTACTCACTCATGCAGATGCACCTTAAGACAGATAAGCACAAGCTCTGCAAAAACCAGGGAACCTCTGCGTAGTGGCAAACATTCAGAAGTGAAGTGTAACTGAGGCCACCCTTCCCTGGATGCACTGACTGCCTGAATTGGAAGCTTTACTCCCAAATACACAATCAGACCCCTAAATTCCCTGTACAACATTCGCCTTTCCTCCATCGCCATCTCCCCTCTGTTGACAAAAACATTTAAGATACCTCTTGAGCCACTTCAAAGTCCTTTTCAAGATGAAAATTTACCTCTTCTTGCTGGGTTGATATTGATACAGATAATTTTTAATTGAAATGGGAAAAATGGCAAGGAAAGAGCATCTGCAATCAATAAGGAGGGTGGAACAGTCAGTCTTTTTAACAATACATAAAGGTTCACAAAATTATGAAGGGAAACATTTGGATTTAGCTGTCTCTCTTCCCTCCCTTAGGATTTAAGAAAATGAACCCTAAAACTTGAAGGCAAGGTATATCAGACTGTCACTGCACATGGCTACTGGAGGGCATAAAAGTGGTGGTACCTGCCATTGTCTTCTGATTCCCAAATAGCCCAAAGCACTGTGTCCCTACCTGGGATGGGTGATCAGGTTCATCCTCTGCCTAATGTGCAGATGAGACTGGACATCATGAGCAAACCACTGGAAAAAGGTAGAAAACCACTGTGGCTGCTGCTTTTACCTCCTAGGGGTGGCTTTCATGAAACTATGGGTACCTGGAGCATATTAAACATTTGGAATATTTACTGAGAAAAATACATCCATTGAAATGGGTAGATCTACATTTTGAGTGACATGTTGGAAGCTTATGTGCCTAAATCCAGTTTGAGAATTTACTTCTCAGGATACATGTTAAAGGATTACAGCTGTAAGTAGGTGCAGCAATGATTAAAAAAATAAATTTGCCAAAGACTCAGAACAAAGTACTTTTACTTGGAAAGCACATTGCCATGAATGTTATTAGTTCTAAAGAGAATATATATTAAACTTTGGCCTTCATAATTCTGGAAATCTTTATATTTATTGCTTATTCAACATAAAAATTCTCTTCTAGTAATTCTAATTGATAAATGTTAGTGCTGCTTCTATTTTGAATTTCATGAAAGCACACTCAGTGACTTCTTGGGTATTTTTGCAAACTAAAAACCAGGCTCAGCAGTCTCATTTCTTAAACTTATTTAGCATGGTTACTGAAGCAGAAACTTACCATGCATGAATGTGAAGCAGAGTCATTTGACTTTGACTGGTGCATACCTCTGAATACAGAGATAAACTGTACTGAGTCACTGTAGCAATGATGAACAAAGAGACACAGACCCCTTTATGCATCCAAAGGAGATTCCTTTATTGTAGAAATCCCACACCGAAATCACCCCCTTTTATACCTTTAATCTCAACCAGACAAACCCAAAATTTAACAGAAGAAGGGCACCCATGGCTGGCTCAGCTGCAGTCTGCTGTCCATGAGCCATAATTATCTCTCACCCCCGAACCGATTTCCAGCCGTCCAGCCTGCAGCTGTGCCTTCCCACAGGGTCTTCTGGTGAGCATAATCATTAACAACTTTAACAATTATAACCCCATATCCCACATCTCCCCCCATTTTTATTTTTATTTTTATTTTTAGTTTAAGTTTTAGTTTTAGTTTTACTTTTATTTTTCAATGAAAACCTACTAAGAAAAACCTAAACAACTCCTAAAACATAAGTAACAGTGACAACAATAATAACCATAATAACTTTTCAAAAATTGTAACATACACCTATAACATAGCAAGTATATCAGGACGGTGTGACAAAAGATTGCACACACCAAGAGGGAACCCACTCCACATGGTGGCCTGTGGAGATGCAGGCATAACCTCTTCCCCATATTTATAAGTTCAGGGGTCCTTTCCATTGTCCAGTTAGTAAGTCCTTTACCATTACTGGAGATCTTAGACGAGCTTTTGTGTTAAAGGAATGCTGTCTCTCACATGTAGTCTGTTCCATCTCGTCCCAATTTAAAAAACTGGGGACGTATAGGGCTTTAGCTAGTCCGTTGTGAGGTCACCCCAGCTCCTCCTCTTTTTTATTTTCAAGAATGGTCTTTAGGGTTCTGTGGCCATGCTTGACAATAGCTTGTCCTGTGGGAGAGTGGGGAATGCTGTACTGTGAGACACACCCCACTGCTGCAAGAAGTTACGAACTTGCTCCAAGGTGTAGGAAGGTCCATTGTCTGTTTTGATGGTGATGGGAAGGCCTTGTGTGGCAAAACCGGTGAGCCAATGCCAGATAGCATCACGGGCCTTCTCTCTGGTGTGAGCAGTTGCCATTAGAAAATGAGAATAGGTGTCAATAGATACATGAACATATTTTGAGTGACCAGACTCTGGGATATGAGTAACACCAGTTTGCCAAATGGAGTTAGCAGTTAAACCTTGGGGATTAGTGCCTTCCGCTAAAGGAGTGGGAGCAACCCTATGACAGGTGGGACAAGGATAACTTGGCTTGTGCAAAAGTATTTAGCACCACGCCTGTCATAACACTGATATCTGCATAACAGATACCTTAGGCAATAAGGCCAGGTAAACCTCCAATGTTGTCTCTGGAGGCAAGGTTCAGTCCTACAGCAAAGCTATGCATACAAGGGGAGGTTACCCCTCTCTGTCCCTTTGTCAAGGACATTCCCTTTTAAAACAATCGATGGAATCGCAGTTAAAACAACCCCCCACCTGTGTGTCTGAAACCTGGAAGTGAGCAGCTAAAGCTGCTGCCAGAAATCCAGCACTAGATGAAGCAGGAAAGGTATAATCTGCTGCTGGTCCCAAGTCCAGGCTGGATTTGTTGAGCTTCTACATCTTCCTAGAAGTACTGTGAGGGCTGCGAAATTTGGACTCCTCATTCTTCTTGCTGGCAAGGCTTGACCCTGGAGCAGCATGAAAAGAGCCAGGGGCAAGATCCGGCTCTGCGGCCTGCAGGCTGGTTTCCTTGTGGGAAGTCATGGCTTCCAGGTGGGACATCATAGTAAATTCCAGCAGGGAAGTTGATGTGAGGCCATTGGCAGTTGGGTTCTCTGAGGATGCAAGGCAGAGGCACAAGGTCTCGGTGGCTAGAAGCAGCAGCACTGCTGAGGGCTGGTGTGAGGGCTGGTGCAAGGGCTGCATGGCTGCACTGCAGCACAGCTCTGCAAACAGCAGTGCCTCAATGTTGTAGAAGGCCTGCTTGATTGGCTTCTGTAGCTGCAGCAGCGACATTCTCACCACCTGGCCTGGGCCACCCAGTGACCCAACCTGTGCCCAGGCTGGGAGAGATGCCCGCCCGCCGCTCCCACGCCGGTGAGCCCAGAGGGGCTGCGGCAGGACCCGTGTCTGCAGCTGAGGTGGGACCAGCATGGGGAGCTGTGGGCTCTGAGCTGTCAGCCATGGCGGGCACAGGCACAGCTACCGCCGGCAGGTGAGGAGCAGGGCTGTGTCTGCTGGGGTGGTTGTGCCCAAGGCCGCACAGGAGGTTCCAGGCTGCGATCACAGTCCAATTCTCTGCACGCCGGGTGCTGGCCTGACGCTTACACAACTGGACAGACGGCAATGACCGCCAGGCCGCCCTCCTTCATCATGGCTTCCCCACATTTTCACTGGTGCTGGATTACAATGTCGCCATTTTGGGAAAGAAGCGAATGCACCTCTTGTTCGCGGCATGGGAACTCCACACCGAGGGAATCAACTGTGCAGGGATTTCCATGGGGGTAAGGCAATTCCATGAGGCATGGGTTAATCTTGGGGTAGCCTGATGTATCGTATACTGGTTCTGGTGGCACTGAGGGCTCAGGGGAATTAGCTTCTGAAGCAGTGTAATGGCTGCTACTTGTGTGGTTTTCTTTAATGGCCGCCATGATTGTCCTCCACATGTGTCGAGGTGCTCGCAAGCTTCAGCATCGCTGTCCCTGGTGATATCAAAAAGTCTCTACCCTACCACTTTCCAGGCTTCTAATTGAAGGGCCCCACCAAAGGGAAAATCTTGAACATGATTAGACACCCAGTCCAGCAGAGTGCTTAATTTCTTGTCGGCAATATTAACAGTTTGCTGATGTAGGAGACAGCATACCTGGTCCAAAGCTCCTCCTTTGTTCCAGAGATATTCCACTTCCCACTGGTTACCCAACTGCTAGGTGATGTGCCCGCACTTTTGGATTCCTGAGTTATTTGCCAAAGTTCTCCCAGATCCTTCCCCATATCATTTTCTCGGATTCTTCCTGGCCAGCCGATTCCTTGACTCAGTGGAAGTTGCTACCAGAGTGGTGAACACCCGGCACCACCTTATGGGTTCCGATTTGGGCCGGCCACTTAAAGCAGTGGGGAACAGAGAGACACAGACCCCCCTGTGCATCTGAAGGAGATTGCTTTGTTGTAGAAATCACCCCCTTTTATACCTTTAATCTCAACCAGACAAACCCAAAATTTAACAGAAGAAGGGCACCCATGGCTGGCTCAGCTGCAGTCTGCTGTCCATGAGCCATAATTATCTCTCACCCCTGAACCGATTTCCAGCAGTCCAGCCTGCAGCTGTGCCTTCCCACAGGGTCTTCTGGTGAACATAAGCCTTAGTAACTTTAACAATTATAACCCCATATCCCACAAGTCATGTATGGTATGTTTTTCTAAGCATTATAGCCATGCTCAAAAGATCAAGTTTCTGTCTCCATTTCAAAGCGTCGTTTTTCTGAATAGAAGGAAGATTGTACTTTTAATTTTTCAACAAATTAAAATCAGTTGATGTGCTGGCCTCAGCATAAGGGATAAATATTGTGTAACTATTTTTTATTGCTATGCCTTTTTTAAAGGATGTGGACATGTTTATGAAAAAGACAAACTTGGATCTCAGCACCAAGCAGCAACTCAAGAATGGTGCTCTCTTGCTTGAGGTGCTAGATTAGGATTAACAAAACCTGTGCTAAGATAGTCACTTCTCTATGAACATATTTTGTCATCCTTAAACTCATACTGCTTTAGTTACCCATTTTTAAAATAGTCGTAATATCTCCATACTTTAATGGACCCCAAGAGGATCCCTTAAATGGCTGCTTCTTTGAAATGTTCAAAATTTTAAGTATCATAAATGAATCAGCCTTGTTTAAAGCTGTGCCTAAAATCTACTTTGTATATCACTACATGAGAGGAAGACAGAATTCAGCTGAGGTTGGGATTTTGTATGGAAAGAAACTTAAGCTGTGGTGGCCACAATGGTCTGATAAGAGAGCAAGTGATGAGAGAACTCTAGGCCTCTACTTTTCTAGAGGCTTTATGTTTGGGAACAGTGGTATTTGGTTTTGGTTTGTTGTGGGGTTTTCTTTTCATATTTAAGGGTTTTCTTCTTTATAGGAGCTTTTTACTCTAGAACCAGTAAATCACCAATAACTAAATAGTAAATCTTGACTCATGGTTAGAAAAGCCTTAGTTATCACAGAAAGGCTGATCCTACAAGGGGAAGTATGTAGCTAAACTTTAATGGCCATGAAGAACCTTCCCAGAGTTCTTCAGAGAAAGACTCCATTACTGAGCTGCTGACATCAGCTGAGTTTGAGCAGCATATCAGCTCACAGGCCAGTAGTGTGTTCAGGATGAGATCATTACAGATATCTTATATTCCCCAAAGAACCCTTGGAAGAAACCCGGAAGGATTTCTATGGGCTCTTAGGATCCATAATATTTACTCATACCTTTGAAAAAAACTCTGTTTGCTTAAAGTTCATCAAGAACAAGAAAGCAGTTGGAGCATCTCCACACTTCAGCTGAAGAGTGTTCTGGCAGTGTCCTCAGGTTTGTGAGCACTTCAGGGCTGGGGCAGCAGAGAGAAGTGAGATGAGGGTGACCCACATGCACCAGGGTGCTGCAGGTCCGTGCAGTCAGTGCTGCTGGGGTCATACTCCAGGACTGAGCACAGCGCTCTCCCCTGTCATCTCTGCACTTTGCTAGCACAGCATGAGGCACACTTTTAGAAGCAGAGTTTGTTGAAGGCTTGCAAACATTTATTGGGCAGCTTCTAGATTGGTGTCAAGTTTTGGTCATATCATGTTCCCGAGAAGGTTTTGTAGATTGTTAGTGCTTCGAGGAAGGTCCCGCTGAGAATTCCAGTTTTATGGGGGTGAAAAGCAACACTCTTTGAGAAGATGGAGGTAAAGATATAAAGCCCTTCTTCCAGGCTGACCCAGCAAAATATTCCATTAGCTCAAATGGCACAGCAATTGCCTTTGAAAATGCAAAGATGAAGTTTAAAATCCCCCAGCAGATTTATTCAGGGCATATCATATTGTAACTGGTGTGTAATTCATATTCTTTTATTAGACAGCTCTTTCATGACCTGCAGCTCAGTGTATTTTAGTAACTGTCTGTTTTAGTGAGAAAATATTAAAATCCTTTGACATGCAATGGAACTAAATTTGGTGGCAAAAGAACCAGAGAAATATGCCTTTGCTAAAAAAAAAGGAACCTACTGGTGAGAAAATATTTGATTATAGCATGTAAGTACTCTCACAGAGAGAGAAGGCAGAAAAGCATTAAAAGTTCTGTAAGCCTAATAGAGAAAAGTTTAGCAAGAACCTATGCTGGAAACTTAAAGCTAAGTAAATTCAAATTAGACACAACAATTTATTTATATATTTTTTAATAGCAAAGCTGATTAAATAATAGAACAAAGAAGAAGGGACAGGCTGCTTTCTCCCTCTCTTGGTGTCTGTCAGCATTGAATACTCTCTTTTGAGGTATCCTGCAGTCAATGCAAACTCCTGGCTTGGTAAAGAAAGAGAAATTACAGGATGTGTGACATGCATGCCAGAGAGGATGACCTAATCACTACTTCTGTGCTAAATATATATGAACCCATATGACAACATACAGTCATGTTTCTTTAATATTCTAGAATAAAAAAAGTACTTTTATTAAATTGTTGCCCTAGTAGCATTCATTCAGTTAGAGAGGAGCTAGCTTCCTAAAGGGCATAGACCAGGTATTTTTTAAAGAGTTCTTTTATTTTCTATATGCCATAATACCAGTGTAAGGTCACCAAAGCATACCAGCTAGAGGTAAAAAAAAAATAAAATTAAAAAAATCCCACTGTCATTGTTGAATAACCATTGTTTCTTTTTTTCTTTTATATTGAGCAGTGGGGAAAGACACATTTTCTTTTTCTATCCCCTCTAGTGTTGTCTTGATCATGTTGTTTCTGATTCCTTTTAGATATAATGTTTTCAGCATACAAATAACTAATTGCAGGCCCAGTAACTCCATATTAAATTTTGGAAAAGATTTTAGATTTGGAGATCTCAGCAGTGTTGAGTTAGTACATCACACAGCAAGGTACTTTAGAAAATCATAGTTTCAAGCCAATTATAATTCTAAAGGCCTGTGGTTTGTTATCGGGTGTTACTTTTTGTAGAGCTTCAGTTTTCAATACCTGAACTGCAGCATAGCTAAGCCAACCAAATAAATTGAAGACTGTTTGAATAATTTTTATGGCAATGATATAATTATGCAAAAGTCTGGCATTTCAGATTTTCCTGACAGTGTTGGAAAAAGCAGAAAAAGGTTAAGCTCAAATATATAAAACAAATCCAGTTGGTTTTTTTTTTCCATTTCCATTTCAAAGCAATTAACCTATTTTCCAGGCTTTCCACAAACAATGAAGATGAAGGTTGAAGTGGTTCAGAAGATACTTGGATGGAAGATATAATGGTCTCTGCATACTGAACCATGTCACTGAACTCACTTTGTTTGATATATGTGCCAATTATGAATTGTGAAGTTGAGAATAACAAGTGATTTTTTTGAAGGTATTTTTATAAGTACTTTTTCATATCGCTGTGTTCAGAATCAGAATGTACCTTTTTTTTTCACGGTGGAGAACTAGCAAATCTCCACTGCTCCATCCACCAGGGATGCACATGCATTGGTAGAGGCACATCCCCTGCCTTTAGGGATGTAGCCACTCTGACTCTCTATTTTACCCTACAATAACAACTGCAAGCCTGGTGGGCTCTCTGATCCTGAGCTGAGTTTTCATTGTTTTGTGCAGAGATTGATTTTGGTTTTCGCTTATATCACGAGACCATTTAGGGCTGTCAGATGCTTATAGAAGCCTCTTGATTATATTTATAAAAACCTTCTTGATTTCTGACTTCAGTAGCCATGAGGCTGAAGTATGGAAAAGCTTGAAAAAATGATGGATAGACTATAGATACTGAGGAGCAGGGTGTCATCTGACTGAAGTCATCTGGACTCTGCAGCTCAGGTCACTGGCCTGTTATTCTGACTAGACAGCACAGTGCTCTTTTCTATATTTCCATATAACTGTGAATAAAGAAACCAGGTGGGAAAAGCCTGTGCAGTGTTGAAGTGTGCAGGACAAGGCAGACCAGGTCTAGTCCTGGGAAGATATGATGCTAAAGGCAAATTCTGGGTCAGGCAGAAGTTGCTTTTAGAGACTGAGCAGTGATGTAGGTTTGTCCCTACATGATTGCAGTCACTGTACAGAGTGGCTGTCATGAATTCAGCTCTTCTGAATAGTAGCCACATGAACTCAAGAAGCTCCATGTGATTTTGATATGATTTTCAGAAATACACTTGCTTGTGAGTGGTCCAGAACAGGATTTTCCTCCTTCTGTGGAGTTGCCTTCATCTCACTTTTTGTTTTGTTCAGAAACACAAAGACAGTGGCAAGTGAAGGGAGTAGGTACAGGATGATATATGCAAAAGCAACAGCTCTTATATAATACCCTCAATTCTCTCTCCTCCACCCCTTTTCTGGAGCTGGAGGTGAAAGCCAGTGTACCATATTTAAATAAATAATGACAGGCAAAACTCACAATGGGAAAATACACTGAGATTGACCAGCATTACCCAAGTTTCACACGTGACTGGTTATTGGACAGATTCCTGCTATTTGCCTGCCTCAACCTCCATGTTCAACCTCTGTTTTTGGAGGAACAGCAGCTCATGGGATCAAGCTTGCATGATGAGAGTTGGATGGAAGTCCTTCCTTGTGGCACTCCTGTGCTATCAGGGACGGCCCTTCACTAGAGGAGGCTGAAGAGGTGGCTTGTCCCCAGCATTTTGAAAAAGCCCTGACTGCAGCACCTTAGTAAGGAGCTACCAGGACACAAGAGCACTGATGGTGAGGGAATGTGGTCTGCCAGGTGCTGTCAAGTGTGTTTTTCCAAAACAACACAGATACAACCTTTATGGCTTAAAGTGAGTGCTGTACAGGAAATTAAATACATGTGACAGAGACAAGCAGAGCTCAGAGACCTCATAAACACAGATGGAGCTATCTGTATCTCCAGTCCAGAGAGCACCTGTTAACAGCTCTCATGCCACATGCATCCTGCTGTTGGAAGAGTCCTCAGGAGACCTGATTCCCAGTCCACCTCATTCATCATCAGGCTTCACTGCTTCCCTCTGGAGAAGCTCATAGCAAGGAGAGGGATAACAGATGCAGGCCCAGCTGGTCTGCTTCAAAGAGAGCTTTGCTTGGAGAGCTCATCTCCAGTAGGAAGTCCCACAGCACTGTTTCTTATATTGGAACCTTAAGGAAGTGTCAGCCCTGTTCCCAGCATGTACAAACTCCATGGTCAGGGATCCCCAGGATCCCCTTAGTATTCACTGAACAGTCTTGCAAACCGCAGCTGTTACACTGGACGTGAGCAAAGACAAAGTGGCTGAAGTGGATGGGTCTTTGCCAGGACCTTTGAGTTGGATTCTGAACTGCCCAAACCCCCAGCCTACAGTGTTTTCATTCTTGCTTTGATCCTGCTTAAAAGTGAAGTGTAACATGCAGGGATAGAGGGGAACATTGGCAGTGTCATTCAGGCTGAGATCTGCATCCTTGTTTCTCAGTCTTTATCAGGATAGTCACATGCTTACATATTATAATTAGAGTAGCTTCCAGCCTTGGAAGAACTTGCAAATTACAGAAATCAAAGAGGAGAGAGCAGTCTGAGGCATTTACTAAAACATTAGGCGCCAGTAGGTGCCAAGAAAAAATCTGGAGTTTTTCATGTTTACAAAACAGGAACCTACTTGCAATTTTGTTTCATACTAAAAGGTAAGGAAGATACAAGGAGGGTACAGGAAAGAGAAAAAAAACAAAATGGTGCTGGCCATATCGCAGATCTGTAAGGTGCAGTCTCAGTGATCTTTACCTGCTGTATCAATTAGCTGTGCCAGGATTCATATCACCTACCGGGCTGCGTTTTAATGAAAACATTACAGCCATTCACACAAATAATACAATCTGGTGCAAGAAGTCTGCGGTGCAGTGCAGGTAGAAATGGGAGTGCTTGCTAGCAAGTGACCTCATACATTTTCTTTCCTGTAAGGAATTCACCTGCAAAAGAGCTTAGTGAGTCTGGCTGCTCCCCTGTTCAAAACTGTGGCTACATTATTGTGTGTAGAGTAAGACCAGCCACCTCAGACCTGTGCTCTATCTCTGGTGCAGACTTCTCCCTGCAGCGTCAGAGCCAGGGGTGAATCCCGCACAGAGATCTGGGGATTTCTTCCTCCATCTCACTCAGTGCTTACTAAACCAAAAGAATATGGAAAAATATGGAATCTGTCATTCTGCCTCCTCTGAAATCAAGCTGGCGGTTGACTTCATCATTGGAGGATCAGGACAGTTATTTACTACCATACAACCAGTGCAGAGCTCCTCTGTAGAGAGATGGAGCAATTCCTTCTGGTAAGTTTTCATTACAACTGTTTAATGAGGAACATGAAAAGGGCATGGTGGTCTCTCTCACATAAAATTTCCACGCTTCTGTGAGGCTTTGCCAGTGCTGTCAAGCACGTAATTACTGTCCTCTGTTAATAATGAATAGGGTGCAAACATGTGCTACATATCCAAATAACACATATGAACTGTTTGCCCCCTGAAATGAATTTATTCCACTGTACTTTGAACTGATGCAGAATATTGTATAACAAGTAACTCTAGGATAAAAGGTCAAGCTAGAGTTTTTCTAAGACTGGGAGTGAAAACAAATACTACAAACATTACACAACAAAAAAGCCTAAATATTATTCCATGAGGAACTGTTATATTTTGAAGAAAACAGTGTGAGTAACAAAGAATTCCTTGTGGACTTCCAGCAAAGTTACTTGATTAGAATGCCTACGTGATTTTCAAATGCTCATCAAGAGCAACAGCTGGTAGTGACCAAACTCCTCACACATCTGGTCTAATCCTTTCACAACATTTTGAAACTCCAAGGAAAAAAAAATCATCAAGAAGTAAGATGTGTGTAAAGCAGAGATTTTTCTTCAATGAGGCTGTGACAGGGAGAGTGATGAATTTATTTCCAAAGTACCTGGTTTTAATAAATACGATCAGCAGTAAGATGTTACCCACAAAACAGGCAGCTCTTGTGAGAAGCTGGATTTTTTCCTTTGCACAGGAAAGGCTGTCTCTGCATGTCTCAGCAGAAGAAAAAGTGCAGTAGCAACACTCTTTGTGAGATGTGAGAGGGAAAACCCAGTTGTTTTTCTATTATTTACTCCCAGATTTTCATGTACAACCATAACCATCATAAAAGGGACCTCATAACACTCTTCTTGCTGTTAAACAAGGTGTTACTTAGTGTGATGAACCAACATACTGGGAACTTCTGATAGTGTATGGCCATTAAATTAATGTAAGTACCCTGATTATTTTGCAGAAATACCTTTCAACTGCAAAAAGTATGCTTAGACAATTGACATTTTGTCTCTAAACCTAGTACATGAAAATTTAAGTACCCCAAATTTTGGCTGTTATCTATAGTAAATGGAATATTTGTGAACTCTTTCCACAATATTTGGGCAATTCTTGTGTGAATCCAAATGAAAAACCAAGATGTACTACATAGCTAAGGGTACCCACTCTCACACTGAAAGGAAAATATTACTATATCTGCTGAATAATAGTAATAATACTAGTAATGAAGTGTCATGATACTGGATGGGTACAATATTGAAGAAAGAATGATCATAATTCATAGTCAAGCAGGTTTGCTCTACGTCTCTCCTAAGAGTGTATTTCTAGCTAGGCACACCATAGTTTACATCCTCAGAATGAGAACAACAAAAATACCTTCAAATATTAATTCATAAATATTAACTCAGTTTCTATCCTTGATCTTATTTCTTGTAGCACAGCATTGCTTGCTCACTGGTTGCAGCAGATATACATAATGATCAAGAGGTATTCATTAGTGTAGAGCTCAAAGCCATTAATGCATAATGTTAAGGTTTATTTCTTATAATAGATGCTGAAATCTCTATACCTGAGGTAGTTGTTCACTATCAGGTGTCAAAAGAAACAAGCATAGATGTATATAAAGACTTTTATGGTGTAGATGTAGAAATTAAGGTGTAAAAATTAGTTAAAATATTTTTTTCTTTAATCCTGTCTTAGTAAATGCATCTTACTGATGATGTTGCTTTCCACTGGGAGAGGGAGCCAAATTTTAGGACTTGGTTATGTGACAGTTACGGTTTGAAATTTAATGGGGCACCAGTAAAAAAGCCAGCAGTTGCCAGCAGCCAGATATCTTATGGTTGTTTGTGAGGCACAACAGCAACAAGAACACACATCCAGGGCAGATCAGATAATCATGTTTGCAGCTGGAGTTTTTTATGGATACTGTACAGAAACTGGACTTTAAGCAATGCTCATTAAAAAGAAACAAAAATGCTTGCAAATGCAGTTTTGAGTTCAAATTTCAGAAAACGCTTAAATGCTTCCGATTATTTTTCCTTTATACTTTCCCTGTTACATTCATGGCCTGGAATGCACAACTGCAATGGACAATGGTTTAGTTTTCAATTTTACCTTTAAGTGTGAATTTAAAAGCCATGTCTTACTCATTTAATGGTTCCTCAAAGTCCAAAGGTCCCCAGAAATTAAGTTTCAAGCATTTGGATAAGATTTATAGTAAAATGTAAATTAACTTCTTCAATTATTGGCTGAAAAAATTATCCAGAAAAAAAATGGGAGCGTTGTATACATAATATATTATTTCTATTAAATGCTATATATCACTTCTTCATACCAAGGGTTAGAGTGAGCTACTGCCTCTATGGATGTTTGCCATGTGGGTTGCAGACATCTGTTGAGTGTCAGAGAATGTAATCAAAGGATTTGCCAGGAACTCCATCAAAATCGTGCCTTTTACATTTTTCTTAGTTGAGAACATCATCCACAGTAGATTGACCTAACGGAGGGTAACACATTGAACTGGAAGCAAAATATTTAAAGAGATGCAAGCCTCGTTGTTAACCCCATGAATTCTTGAAAATGTTGTCCTTAAAAGTCAAGGTGAGCTGTAGGTGGGATGTAAATATCTCCCAGGAAAGCTCCTTGAACTACCCTGCTGCTGGCCCTTGGAGTTGATGGAAGATGGGCTCTGTTCACTCCTCACTGTTTCCACAGAGTTTACTTTTGCCCTAACATATCTAGAAAGGCTATAATCTTAGCTTGGATAACCACAGTTCCTGGGGAACAGGAGAACAGCTGGATGTATCTGCTTGCCTCCCAGACTGCAATCAAGGGTAAAGTACATCTGCATCCACACAATTTTCTCCTACATAGCAGCTCATTCCAGCCAAGTATTTATCTCCACAAAAGCTTATGGAAGTAGGGCCTGTGCACACATGGGACAAAAGAGTTTGCTTTCGTGTTGTCTCATGGCACTTGGTGTTGCTTTTACTATTTCAACAATAAAACCCTCTCTAGGTGTCCATTCATCAATCTCCTTTCTTTCTACAGTGGTAAATAAAAAAGGGAAAAGATAGCCACAAATCTTAGAGTCTTAAGGTTGTTATGCCTCACAAATTGCATGATCTTGTTTTTCATATAGCATAGGATCATGATATGAATACTACAGAAGTAACTAAATAGAAGAGTTCTGGCATCCTTCATAAACTATTATATGTCAGACCACAGAAATCTGCTCCTGTCAGCTGAAGCTTTATAATAAATTAGCCCAGGATGATGGTACCACCCACTAGGATGGTTACAGTTTAGAATCTGCTCATCCTCTCTGACAGACTTGTTCATTTAGTGATTTATAGCATGGCACACAACACTTCTGTCCAAAAGTTAGCACTCTTTGTGTGGCCATTTACAGCTACAGAAAGAAGGGAAAATAAAGCTTTGGAGGTCTATAATTTTTCACAGCAATTGAAAATGCCACTGAAAAAACCAGCATGATTTAAAACATTCACACTGGGGTTGAGATCCTACCCCTCCTCTGTCAACAGGGTGGTCAAAAATTATTTCAATGCAGTCAGTAAAATTACAGGTGGGTAAAACTGCTATGGGAGAAACAAACATCAGGTATTCTCAACAAGAATATATTCCAAACTGAAGGTATTCCTCCTAAAGGAGAGCATCTAAAACCACTAGCAACTTCCAAAATTCAGGGTCAGATGTGTCCCTAGTTTTATTCTAAAGGAAAGGTCAAGTCAGGAGGCTCAAATGCATATCAAAATGTCTTCACAGCTGCAGGAGAATTCAGTTCCAACAGTTTCAAGACAGTATCTGCTGTAGATCACCAAATATTGACTGAGTAAGCCACATGAATTATCCTCCATGGTTACTCTAATGATAATATGAATAATAATGAGCATGTGTAACTGGTAGTTGCCCAGCTGGAAAACATAAAGTTTCCGTATATATCTGCCAATTGGACTTTTAATGACAAAACCACAGACGTTTGGACTATTTGAAAAAGGACAAATGGAATAAAAACATACTATCTCTGTGAGAAACTATTTGATTTGTAAACTGCAGCATTGTAAAACAAATGTCATGTGTGTAGAAAAAAAGGAGTGGAAATGGTTCTTAAACACACATGTAAGAAAGTTTTCTTGATTTAATGCTTATTGCAATAAAACTTATGATTAAGAATGCAAAAGCAAAAATATCTCTGCTTTTGACTATTTCTTAATGTTTATCCAAAAGAAATTTCTTATCCGTGGGAGGAGGAGGAGGAGCAATTTAATAATTTCTGACCCCAGGCTGATACTAAAGCATTCAGAAACAATAAGGGCCCAGGGGTGTCGAAGGCAGCTGCCTGAATTCCTCAAAAAATATATTTACAAAAGCTATTTTGAGTTCTCTGCATTTCTGTAATGGAATCCAGCTGCTCTGACCTTTGGAAATTACCTTGTGCAGTGTGAACAGCAGCACAGATAAGTGTTTTGTTAAATTGCAGTTAAAGTACAACTGCTCAGCATTTCACTTAAAGGGCTGGCATGAGAGAAAGCAAAATAATTAGAAAGAATATTACATCTCTGGTCTAAAAAGCAAAATAAAGACTTCAGTCATTCAAAATAACGATTTGATGAGACCCCCTCAGTGAAAATAATATATGCTGAATAAAACTTGAAGATGTGAGGATAAGCTTTTATGAAACACCAGGAAACCAAACTTGAAAGAGACGATCTCTCCTCTCATCTCACTCCTGAAATAATAATTTCATCTTCATTCTTCTTGGACTGTTTTAGGAAGCAGGGCCCTGAAAAGAAACTTAGTTAAGAAAAGTTTTATATAACATTAAAAATTCAGATTTCAGTTTTGGTCAGATTCGTGCAGAACAAAATGGCACTAAAAGGACTAAGATGGGATCTGGCACAGCCCTTTCATGCCTACATGGAGCAAACTGACAAAAGACAGTGGATAGCGTGCTATGAAGCAAATAGGCTTTAGGGCCAAAGTCCATAGGAGAACATCCTTTGCCTTCTGCAAATGTCAAACGAGACCTAAAATCAGAGCTTGTGAAATAATTTTTCTCCTTTAATAGAGGTTTGACAAAACACATCTCCATCATTCCAATCAAACAGGCTCTTTGCTTGCCCAGCTCTAAGTAAGAGGTGACATGTTCGTGCATCCCAGTATCTACCATGGCTTGCCTGACCCTGGTTCCTTCCAGAGGGGCAGGTCCCTGCTTCCCCCAAGCTGCACATCCCATCGAGCACTGGATCCATCCCTCAGCTGCACCAGCCAGTGGACAATGGCAGATGGATTTTGTGGCTCAGAATCCACTCCTCTCCCACAGGTCTCAGTGGCTTTTCACATCACAGATACTTTGTTTTCAGCCAAGACATGAGCCCCTGGAAGAGGGAAGAGCTAAGCATTCTGGCTCTTGTCTTTTTTGAAGTCATCAGGGTCAGTGTGAATCATGTCCTTTGAGTCTGTGACTCCAGATTCTTTTTTCTATTGCTCAGTATTTTCATGTTTCTTTCTTAAGGGTCCTAAAAAACTGATGAGAAAACACAGCTGTGAAATAAAACCTGTGAAATCAGCTGTGCTGAGGCCATATCAGAAGGGAAATGAAATGAAAAATATCACTTATTATCTTTACATTTGATGAGTTTAATTCAATCTCATCACCTTTCCAATACTTATCCAAGAATTTTTAAAGCTTGGGATGGGTCATATTGGTGAACTCAAACTTTGGGTAGTCAGTAAATCCTTGGATCATACTTCTACACCCATTGGATCCCCTTCAAATGCTACTGGCACGTTTTCTTTGCTAAAATGCAAAGGCTGGCTGCTGTGGGAATGAATGCAGAAGCTGGACAGACCCATGATCCTGCTAAGATCAAGGCACGCTGGATAATTGTTTGACCTTTACAAGGAAAATGATGTTTTAGTGCATCCCTCTGGCCTTAGGGTGGCAGCCTTGCAGCTGTACTGAGAAGCACACGGTATCCATGTGCATTTCTCCCTTCTGCAAACCCAGTCCCTTTGAGAGCAGCCAGCTTTGGCCATGCCCCTGGCTCCTTCTTACAAACAAATCTACCTCTAACAGAACTGTAGGGCATGCAAGCAGGGCTGGAAACTCCCGGGCTGCCTGCTGCTATGATCTGAGTCAGCAGAAGCATGCATCATCTGCTGTCTGATTTTCACTGCCCAGATTAGGCTCTCAGTGCCTGTCACCTAATGCCAAGGCAGAAACGATGCTGCTGGATACTTCAGAGAGTTCTGTTAAGTAATGTCAGACAAGGAAAGCTTTCATATGTAGATGACCAGTTCAAAAACAGACTCAATAACAATTCACAGCAATGGCTGTCCCAGTATAGGACGTGAAATGAACTTGGTGCCCTCAACTGGGCTAATCATAGAATGGTTTGGGTTGGAAGGGACCTTAAAGCTCATCTCATTCTAGTCCCTGTGCCTTGGACAGGGTCACCTTCGGAAATACCAGGTTGCTCAGAGTCCCCATCCATCCTAGGTGGGATGGGGCATCCACAATTTATCTGGGCAAGCTGTTCCAGTGCCTTATCTCCCTCACAGTAAAGAATTTTTTCCTAATACCTAATCTAGTCTCTTTTAGTTTGAAACCATTCCCCCTTGTCCTGTCACTACACGCTCTTTTAAATGTTCTTTGTCCATCTTTCTTGTAGGCTCCCTTCAGGTACTGGAAGGCTGCAATTAGGTTGCCCCAAAGCCTTCTCTTTCCTAGGCTGAATGATCCCATATCTCTCATCCTTTCCTCATGGGAGAAATGTTCCATCCTTTGAATCACCTTGTTGGCCTCCTCTGGACTCTCCAGCAGGTCTGTGTCCTTACTGTGCTGGGGACCCCAGGCTGGACACAGCACTGGAGCTGTGGTCTCACCACAGTGGAGCGGAGGGGCACAATTACCTCCTTTGACTAGCTGGGCATGACTCTTTAAAAGTATCCTAGGATAGAATTGGTTTTCTGGGCTGCAAGTACACATTGCTCACTGATGTCCATCCTCTCATCTACCAGCACCCTCAGGTCCTTCTCCCCAAGGCTGCTCTCAATCTGTTCATTCCCCGGCCTAGATTGACAACCATGGGTTTTATGCAGGTCTTTGCAACAAGAACCACCACACCACACATATAAAAAAGAATGAGCTGAAGCCACAGAGTTGTTTCATTTATGTATTGTGAAATCCATGACCCCAGGACTTTGAGATTTTACTCTCCCAACAAGACCAGTAGCTGAAACAAATAAGAGAACAAGAAGGGAAAAGAGAAAGGGGGTTTAACAGAATCACAGAATAAGTGAGTTGGAAGGGACACACAAGGATCATGAAGTCCCGCTCCTGGTCCTGCACAGAACACCCCAAGAGTCCCACCATGTGCCTGGGAGCACATGAGTATTATCCAAAATGTTTCTTGGACTCTCTCAGGCTTGATGCTGTGACCACTGCTCTGGGGAGTCTGTTCCAGTGCCCAATCCTCTGGGTGAAGAACCTTTTCCTAATATCCAACCTTAATCTCCTCTGACACAAGGAAGACATGCTTAAGAAAGAAAGGTTATGGAATTAACCCTTATTGTCCAACCTAAAAGGACTTTAGGATAACCTGAAAAATGTGAGGAGATGATCCAGTGAATCAGGAATAGCTGTCCTGTAATATTGTGGCACAGAACAATTCCATTCCCAGGACTGATTCCCAAATACGCAGAATGCTCAGTTCAAATGCAGAAAAGCTGTAGGTGTACAACACCTTCTGAAATCAAGTCTTTTATGTTTAATTTGTTTTTGCTGGTTTTTTTTTTTTTTTTCTTCCCCTCTACCTCTGTGGCTGACTGTATTTGTGGAGGCCAGCTGGATCCAATTCCTAGGACAGTAGTATTACACTCCACCCCCAGCTCCCCACACTTTTTCCCCTTTTACATCAGTAAGTTGGCAAGAAGGTTCTTTGCATCATTGCCCAGAGCCAAAGGTCAGCCTGAAAAAAAGAACTTGTGAATACTTTTATGAAGAAAATCCAAACTGTAAGTTAATAGCCTTACTTAAAAAAAAATTCAAAACTACTTTTTTGTTCAAAGTTAGATTGATGTGGAAACAGATTCCAGATTGTGGAACATGCATGATGTAGAAAGGTCAGGGGGAATGAATATTCAAGATTCAGAGGCAAAGTCAGAGGCATAAACTTCCCACACATTCCATCCAAAGAAGAATTTTTCCTTTCATATTCTGCTGGTAGGGTATTATACACTGGTTGTCAGTTCTAAGCACCAAAGTGCAAGGTTATTTTTTAAATTTTGCAGCTCACTCTTCCAAAACCAAATGTCCCCATTGAGCCACTTCCTACTAAGTGGCTGGTTTTTAAATTTGATTTTTGCATTATGACCCATGGTGGGATCCCCTTCAGCTTGGAATGGACCTGTCCACAACTTGGTGTCAGAGGAGTCTCAGGGGAGGCCCTTAATTCTCTCTTCTGCTTGCTTTGAAAATCTGCCAAGGCACAGGGATATTAAGAGCCAGTTCTGCTATGGAAAAAACTATAGCAAGTGGCATAGTGTTTACCATGTCAGGGTTTCCATTTGATATTTGAAAGCCTTCCATGTTAATGTCTTTTTTTCTAAGAGGAGAGGTAGCCTAGTGAGTACAGGCTAGGTTTAAAAAAAATGGAAAACTTCTTGTCTTATGCTTAATGTCAACTGACAGGTGCTACAGCCCACACTGTTCACCTTTCACATCAGAGCATGCACACTGCCTCCACCTGTACCAACAGAATCACTCTTGCTAGAAAAGCAAAGAAAAATGATGCTCAGAATTCACACTGAGAAGTCCAGCTGGGAAGAGACCTCTGTCCAGCAGCCTAATCTTAAGTGAGTTGTGTAGAGATCTCAAGATTTTTACTTACAGCTCACCTGGAAGTGAAGTCACTTGCAAAGAGCAGTTGAGAAGGGAGCACCAACAAAAATGTGCCCCAGGAAACTGTTGAGGGGCATTAATGACTTTCTGGCAGTTGCCTCTGTCCATCTCCTTCTACAGGAGGCCAGTCTCCTTAAAGCTGTGTGGTTGGCTCATGCTCAGCCTGATGGTGTCTTCCTCTGAGGAAGCCTGACAGCTGATGTGGCTTCTCCAGGTTTCTGGTCAGGGCTGCTGAGATGGAATGTTTGTGAGGAGCCCTACAGCTGCATTCAGTTCTTCTTGCTGCCAGATGGTAATAGACAAGAGCACAATAGGACTGAATTCCCTATTTCCATTTCTGTGCTAGCCCAGGACCTAGGGTGAACTCAGGGAATAAGCTTTGCTACCTCTGCTTGCCTAGAAACAGCAGTTTCAAGAGCAGCCCCTTTTTTAAAGAAACCTGGAACAAGTCTGAGAATTTCAGAAGCTGGGCTGATTCTCTCACAGCTGAAAGAAGTGGTTAAGAGGCTAGCAATGCCAAGACTCAGCACTGGAAGAGGAATCCACATGTGACAGGAATTATTTCATTTGGCAAAGGTGAAGGAGGCAGAGGAATGAGCAGCCCCAGAAGAAAGCCCGTGTACCTGATGTGGACTTTGCAGGTCAGCTGTTTCCCTGAGATGCTCCATTTGCTACTTGGAAAGAGAAGGGAGAGGGGGTGGAGGGAAAGGGAATGGCCAAACTTAGACAGCTGCAATGAGGACCTGCCAATTTCTATATGATCCACTGTCCACCCCCAGCAAAAGATGTGTGAAGGAGAAGGAACATCTGCACTTCCCTCATTCTTATCTCATCCTCTGGGACTCATAGACAGTTGGTCTAAAGCTGTTGTGACTTATCTTGGGTGTAAGATCAGCACATACAAGCTGCAACTGGCACCCAAAGTGAACCCAACTTGGTTTTGGCTCTCTCTGTTGCATAAATTGAGAAGACTTTGATTTTCATCCAAATAACACCTCTCTGCCACTAACTTGAGTCTGCTCAGATGAACCTAATTGTAAGGTTCTGTGAAAAAGTAGCTAGTGAGGCTTTGCCAAAACCAAACACACTTTCCTCCCTGGATAATTCTACTGTTTAGCAATGGAAAGTCATGAACACCTCATCATGCATCTCAGGGATAAAAAGTGACATGCTGTGAATCACTGGAATCCCCTGGTCTGCTTGAATATTTCATTTTTATTGAATGTAACAAAAAATGGTGATACAGATATTTTAATGTTTTTTTTTCCTCAGTGCACAAAGAGAGGCTTTGTTTACCAACAACAGACCTAATTTTGCATCTTTTGATTTTGCTTTGTTCTTAAGGCCATGGTATGTCTTTTCTTATCCACACTTCATATCCTTTTCCACATTTCCTCTTTTTTTTTTTTAATCTGCCATAAACATGGTGCATAATTTTTCCTTTTAGTGCACTGTTTAAATAGAACAGGCCGTTGACAATAAAACACATCTTCTTTCACTGGTGATCTTCAGATGTAAAACAGAACGAAAGAAATTGTTTTTCCAATGATAAGAAATCTTTCAAAATGTATCTGGCATATGGGGAGGTTGCTATATAAACCTTAATTTTGATTTATTTTACTTCACAAGTAACTTGCTCATTTTCAAATCCCAGTGCTATTTTCTTCACTGAAGAAGGTCATAGGAGGTTCAATAATGGCTAAAACATCAGCAATAATTAGGAAAGTGTACTGTTCTCTGGAAATAGTGAGCCTTAGAAAGACATTGATTTTGAAAGTCTAGGGTACTTTAATATTGAGTTTAGGATGCAGTTATGGAATAAATTTAAAACCAACATCACAATGCTCAGCATGACTAATAATTAGCCAAAAAAATGTAACTAGTAGTTCATCAAGGCTCTTCTTGTGTTTAGAACAAATCCAAGTGCCAGGTTTATTTTTACTCCCTCAAGCATGATGTAAGGTTTCTTCCATTGGAAAATCCCCTATTAGTATATTTGTCTGGATTATATAATATTGTCCATGGGGCTTTTTCTTCTTCTGATGACTTGTACCTACGGAATTCACTTTATAAACAAAACTCTCAGCGTGTGACTTCCGTGGTTGCTGTGCTCAGGAGTGACCCCTCTGTGACACACTTGTGCCAGAGCTGCCTGTGGGCAGTGTCCAGTTCCATCCTGCTGTCACAATTTTTCAAGTACTTCTGTTTGAAATTTGATGAGAAAGCCTGGAGGAAAACTTGTGTAACTGCTTACCCTCCACGCTTGTCTCTGCAGCAGCTGACAATGGCCCACCTGGTTCCACCTGTGACTCGAGTTTGCAAGATGACAGATGAAGAGGTTAAACACAAAAAGAGGGTGCAGTGATTATTCTAGAAACAGGGAAGTGGCACTAGGTACTTTAATGAACTTTGGCTCACCAGGGAGGATGGCTGATTGTGCTAGCTGCAGGATGGGCTGCTTTTCCAAAGAAGCAAGATCAGAAGGTGGGCTGAAGAGATCTGAGACTTGGCCTGCAGCAATAACCCAGTCCAAACAAAAAGCTTGAGAGGGTATAAAAATATCTATTAAATACAATGACTAGTATACCACAGTACTGCATTTAATACACAGGTTGGGTAAAGGACCTTTTTAAGATCATCTGTAAAAAAGCATTTTTCCCCAGACTTCAGAGATCAAAGTTAAGAGATGCCAGGGTTTTTTACATTGCATTTTTTTTGACTATGTTGAAAATGACAGGTCTTCATACCTGATCACCAGATGTATTGTAATAGAATTGGGGAATCATGATACTGACTTCTAAAGAGACAGACAAGACAGGATTGTGGTTATCTCTGTTTCACAGAGTTTAATCATGAAAAACGCTTATGATCTTCAGAGGAAAAGAAATTCAAAGTTTCTGTTTTCTATCAATGAAAGGAAAAAGTGTGTGACTTGGTCTAGATAGATTCATTCTGTTTTCATGGGTGGGTGGAAAAGGGTCCCTTTCAGCCTCAGCTGAAATGTGGTGATGAGTCACTGTGGTTCTGCTGGGTTACCATGTGCTGTGATCTTGGGTTCAAAGGCTGGGACTGAAAACCTTTTTAGTTCCAAATGCAGGACTCTGGCCAGAAGTGCAGCAGGTTACTTACTGCAGTTATTAGGAAGAAATGTTTTCAAATGCAACTATTAGAAGCTGCAGCTATTTAACAGTCAGATGAGGATGGCTGTGATAACTGCTTTGCATGACAGATCTCTATCTTCTTACTGCTCTGGTTTGCAAAATTTTCCACTGCAAAAGCCTGAACAAGTGTCCTCATAGTAAAAAGCTGCCTTTGGCCTTGACTCTAGGTAAGACCAGCAGAGCCAAGACTGTGGTTTTGCCACGTGTCCTAGAAAAAGAGCAGCAAAACTGGGCCATTTTAGAGCTAGTGACCAATTTGTTTCTCAAGATTTCCTTCCTCCTCAGGAAGGTGAATAATTTGCCCCAAACCTGGCCAGCTGCATGATGTTTTGGGCGGTGAACCTGAAGCCTTTTCCTTGTCTTCCTGAGGGAGTTTCTCTTTTTGGCTACCCTACAAACCACAGGTGCCCTCAAAGCCAAATGCAGCATGGACAAACAGCAAGGACGATGATCTGGTTTTCATGCAAGGGCTTTTCTAGAGAGAAAAGAGACAGGAAGGCACAGTTTCCTTTCCCTCCACTGCTGCCTTGGCCCACTCAAAGTCCTGGGAATGCAAACCAGAGAACTGCTAGGTCAGCTCCTGCCATCCACACAGCCCACATGGAGCAAGGGAAGGGCAGAGGTGATGAGCATCCCACCCTCACGGCTCCTCACACCTAGCAGCAGCAGGAGTGGACCCAAGCGAGTCTCTAAGGAAGGTATAGCAAGCCCCAGGGATGGTGCCATCTCCAGCAGCTGCCCATCTTTGTGATGGCTGGGACTGTGCTAAAGATGCAAAGCTCACACTGTCCCTGCTCAGCCACCACAACTGATTATCCAGCTGTAGCAGGGCCCAGAGGCACAACCTGACCCTTCACTTGCACTCTGCCCTAATTGTGATATTTCACTCCATCACAGCATTCACTGCTTGTCATTTATTAATGTGGTGGTCATTTATTAACATTGCATCACACCCCCCCTGACTCCAGAGCACTTCCCTGGAGAGCGACACTTGCCCCAGCACTGCAATAAAAAAATCTTTTCCCCCCTTTTCTGTGGGAAAAGAAAGTGTTTTCTCTGCCAAAGGACATATTTCATGACTGTGTACTACGAGGGGACTCATAGGCCTGGTGATTTTTTATTGAGCACTAGTGAGAACCCCCAAGTCCTGTGTGGAAATAAATTTTCAAGGAAAAGCTTTCTGTGTACATTTGCAACCTGCCCTCCTCGGCAATGAGCCCTCTGGGTAAGATTGGTGCCATTCAACTCACTGTATTTGAGCCTCCAGAAGAGTTAGGAGGGTGGAATGGGTTCCCTGAATCATTCAAGCCCCACCTTTTTTGTTTAGAAAAATAAACTGGGCTGTGCAAATACTTTGCTGATCACAAAATCTACTGGCAAAATCATTGTATTCCTCATTTTGTACAAAAGGGAAAACAAATGCTGGCAAGGATCACAGTGTGGATATTTATGTCAAATCCAATAAAGGCCAAAAAACCACAAGCACTACTCAGTATCTGAACTGATATGAAATCAAAAGCCATTTTTGTTAAAGTTGGTTGACATAATCTAGAGTAATTCTTAATAAATCCTTTCACCTAGAAAGGGGTAACAAGTTCAGTTTAAACTGTGGGGGATTGCTTCACAAGAATAAGAAAGAAACATAGAAGGGCAGCATAGAAGGCTATATGAGAGTATAAAAAACCAAGAATGAATAAAGGGATTTTAACAGAGAAAAGGAGAGAGCAGTGACAGTTATAAGGTAGCCATGGGATAGATATTTCTTAAACAAGCAGGTAGCATCATGGTGAGGGTAAGATTTGTCACAAATATAGCATTCATTTTCCTGGGGAGCTGTGAAAGCTTTGCAATAGCCAGGAGCAAGAAGGTCATAAGTGACCAAAATGTGAATGTTCTCTTTTCCCTCACATTGTAGTTCAGACAGGTTTACCTTGGCTGCTCAGCAGATGCTGCATTGCAATTACTGCTTTAGGTTAAAATATTGTAAGCCAAAGTCTTTCAATTGCCCTTTCAGCCATAAAACAGCTACTGCCACCTTAAAAGATCCAGCTAGGTTACATCTGAGGAAGCTTTAACCAACTTTTGTTTCATATCAGTAGAAATATTTGCTTTGCAATGTAAATTCTCAGTTTTCATGAGAGATCAGCACTCAACATCCTGTTTCCATCTTGTTTTTTCATTAGGACTGACTGTGTTTCATGGGAGCTGAAGTTCAAATTAAGGATAGAAACTGGAGCATTTCAGCTCTAGTCCACTGAATTTAAATATTTGAATTTGTTTATTCTTATTAAAATTCTCAATTTTTCCAGCAAATGTATTTTTCTGGTGGGTTCTAATTATATCCACATACTGACTGACAGCTGGGCAGAGTCACCACAGAGAGGATGGCATTTGAACTGCCTTGTGGCTAACTCTGGCAGCGGGAAAAGTTCATTGTGTCCTAATCCATAAGTCATCTTTGTTTCTTTTCTGGAACACTTCTCAAAGACAAACTGACTCAACATGATGATAAATGCTCGTGAACTTAAATCACAGAAAGGAAAGTACCTTTTAGACTTCTGGGGTTTTTTTAAGACTCAAAGAAAAGCAGATGACCTTTCCAAAGTCCAGTGGGATAAGGTTCATATACCTCAGGCAGAAACAGCTTGTGCTTTTGTTTAAAAAGTAGACAGGCAGATGAAGAAACATGTGAATCCTTGTCTAAGATGCACAAATTGATCAGTTATGATAGGAAGAACAAAGACTGAGCAATATTTTCAATTGTTCCTTTAAGCATAATTCTGATATATGCTTCTCCCCTTAACTTTCTCTGTTCCACCATCCCATTGTTTGGTTTTGGGCTTTTTTTAAACAGAGTATAATGTTTTGTAGCACTTTTTTTTTAAATCTGTGACTAACCCATTACTAATGAACCAATGTTCTACACAGAGGACAAGTTTTCATTTTTTTTTTTGTTGTTGTTGTTGTTGTTGTTGTTTTGTTTGTTTCTTTTTTTAATTAAAAACTCATCTTCTTACTAGACAAAAAGTAAGAGAAATGAGGGAATTTATGAACACCACAGCCACAAGTTAAGGTTCTTGTTACAAGCACATATATGTCTCCCTGTCCAGGTGGAGCTGCCCCGGGTTAAAGTCCCTCTAAAGGTTTCAGGCAGTGGGAGTGATATGTGCCTCTCTATGAATTTGCTGGGAGAGGACTTTTCCTGCTGTCTTAACACTCTTCAACTTTGAGAATCTTTGAATCAGTTGAGTATGAATCTTCAGCAAGATATGGCTATAAATTGTGGGGAATCCCTTTTGGGACACTGCATTTGTTGGTTCGAGGCTAAGTGAGTCAATTTGTTATTTATTTAAACATTCCATTCACCAGTACATAGCCACATAAATGTGGAATCACATTCTTGTGAACATCCTAGAGGACAGTAGGCCACTGACCCATGCCAAATTTTACTTGAACCCAAGCCAGGTTTGTTCAGCTCACATATACAACGAAAAAAAAGAAAATCAGTCCACAAGTTACAGCAGATACTCAGCAACCTAAATGTATTTAATATACATCTCAGATTAGGGTCAAAATATTTCCCTTCTCCTCTGCAACCACCTGAGAGTGAATGAAGAATAAGGAAGCACAAGTTAGTCAAAGCATTTCATTGAAACCAAGGCAAGTTTTGATACCAGCCCAACCTGCTCCTCAAATTCTGAATTTGAGCATTCTCCTGCTAAAGAAGGGTAGCCCAAGGAACCCTCCTTTTCTGGAGAGACATCTTCAGTGCAGACAGCATTTCTTTCCTAATATTTCATGACTTAGTTGCATCACTACCCAGAGGCAGAAACTGCTTTTTGGTAATGAATACATAAATATTGTTTGTGAAGCGTCATCCTTCCACTGTAGGTTACATTGGTGCAAGATTCCAGAAAGTATTACAAAAATGAAGTTGAGTGCTTGGCAGTTTCACTAATACAGTTGATGAAATCCAAATTTTAGAGAGCATTAAAATGAGTGAAATATTTAAACTTTCCTCACAGGATTTTCCTTTCTATTATTGAGTCTGTGTGAGGTAGGGAAAGATCATTCATATGCTCCAGTAGTAATTTTAAACAAACAAACAAATCAGTTAATCTCTCCTTCTATAAAAGCTATTAATGATTCTGTTTTGCTTTTGTTAAAGAGATAATTAAAACATGCAGGTGCAAAGCAAGACATTGCGACTGAAGTTAGAGAATGCTCTGAGGAAAGCTTTAACCTTCAAGAGGGAGCTGTTTTCTAGCTGGAGCCCTTTTGAGCTTCTAGGAGGGCAAAAAAGAGTTCTCACAGTGTGAGGCATGCTCCTAATAGCAAGTTTCCTTCATCTTTAAAAATCCAACTAGAAACACATACTTTCAAACAGGGCAGTGCTTCCCTTGCCAATGTCTGCCAGGCAGGAAGGCAGGGGACAGAGAGTCAGGAAAGCATTACGTGGATCCTCTGCTGTTGTAGGGCTTGCTTGTTAGCTGTATCCTTCAAATGATTTACAGACCTTTCACAAAAAATTTAAAGTTTGGTCCCAGGACCTTAAAAGTCACATTTGACCCTCATCTCAAGGATCTAAACATTAAAAGTGTATTACTGTCTTATATTCTACACAAACCATATTTCACAACAGGAGGTACAATATCAAAAGGCTGTGCCTTTATGTTTCAAAAGCCAAACTCCCCATTTACATTTAAGGATCATTAGAAGTTGGTTGAAAGTGAAGACACAACAGAAATTCAAGCAGAATGTGAGCTACCATTGCTGGCAAACAAATCCACATTCACTAATAACAGTTAAAAAATGCAAAATGTAGGAGAAGGTGGTGGCAGCATAAGAATACAAGAAAACAAAAGCAACATCTGAAAATGCAGAACTTTGTTAAGTGGTGTAGAGACTCACATTAGAGAGACACCATAAGCCTACAAGCAGAAATTAATTGCCTGATACACTGAGGAGACAGTTACAGACTGGGAGTAGAAGAGGTGGGGTAGGTAATTTTTAGAAAGAAAAACAGTTTAATCAGAAATGTCTGGCCAGGTAAGAATATCACTCAGCAAGGTCTAGTAGCTATAGATGGTGAATTGTACCCTGAGGTGGGGAAAATGGAAAGAAGCTCAAGGTGCTCTGGAAAAAGGAAAACAGAATTACCTTTGGACGCTCTCTAGTAGTTTAATATCTTTCTTATATGGTGGTGCCCAAAACTGCACACAATATTCAAGGTTAGGCTGCACCAGTGCAGAGCAGAGTGGGAAAATCACCTCCCTCAATCTACAAGGTGTTAATTGTTTTGGTGTCAGTTCAGCCTGTAGTTCTCTTAATGCTTCTGCTCAGTGATTTGAACTGAAGAATATCAGTGCAAGTCTCCTCTTGTGTGTTCTGGCAGGAGAGCTTGCTGCCATGGACTATGTGTGTTGTGTGGGAATTCCTGCCCATGAGGGAGCAGGGCAAGGCCAGTAGCCAAAGGAACTGAAGTGATGGAGATGCTCTTGAGGGTGCTGAGCAGTGGTAGGCTTCTACTGGCAGCTTTTCCAAAATCTAAAGGGCAGGAGTTGAACAGTTCCCGTGGTGGCAGTTTGTAGCCCTATATAAATGTACTGGCAAAATGTGCTTTGTCCTAACAGGTTCTAAACTGCTATATTTCCATTTGAATGATGGAATAAGCCCGTTTCTCCTCTGCTCTAAATAACATCAGCTTGTAATACTTGGTACACACTTTTTCTCTATATTAGACTCAACTTACAGAGATGAAGGTAAAAGTTATTTTAAATTTGCATTTACCTTTATAAACTGGTTCTGCTTACACCTTTCTCCTCTGACTTTCTCTGGGAAGTACCAAGTCACCAGCTCAGTCTTAAAATGTCCTTCTTAGATCTGGGTGATCAGATCAACACTTTATAGCAACATTATGACAACAGCAATAATAATAACAATTATAACAACAACAAAATCCTACTTTTCTTCCTTTATCAAATACCCTTTTGGTTCCCAGATCAGTGTTTTAATCTAGGAATAGCTGGTACACTTCCTTCTCATGACCTCGTCCTTAGGTCTTACATGGGAAATGGCTCATTTTACACAACTAGGAACAAGGAGAGACAGCCTTTCTCAAAATATCTGCTGTTGCCAAGGGTTGGTGATCATAGCATATAGAAAATAGTACAATTTACAGAAATAATAGTACATAGGTTTATCAAAGTGATCCTTCTTATCTGGTTTCATACAGAGATATAGAAATAGTTGTATTTTAAATGCTTTCACTTCTGTGGGGTTTTTCCTGTCAATATTAAAGATCTTGCAGTATTCCTTATGACTCAAAAGTGCCTTGTTTCCTTTATATGGAAAATTCATTTGAAAAAAGAGCTCTCACTACTGTAAAGATCAAGTGTCTATCTCTGGGAGATTGTTACATTCCTTTTTCAGAAGCCAGGGCTTAACAATGCTGTAGGAAAAAAAAAAAAAAAGGATCTATATGGCAAATCTTGTAGTACAAGTTTTTGTGGTTAACCAAGGAACATGTCATGAGTCAAGCCTTTGGAAACAGTTTAGTAATTAAAGACAAATGCTATGACATAACCATTTACACGCAGCAGAAAGATTTTTAGATTAAATCTGGCCTGACCCATTGCTCAGCAAGTGTTATCTGGGATTCTTGAAAGTCATTCATTTATTTACATACTAATTTGGCCCACATGTTTTATTAAAAAGAAAGCCTACATTTTTCAGAGGAGTGAGGTCTAGTCCAGCTCTGGTTAACGAATTTGGTCAAGCAAGGTATGGACCTGTTCCAATGGGTGCTATATGAAGATACTCATGAAGCAGCTGAGAAAGTTTTGGTTCCCCACCCCACCCCCAACCCCCGAAATTTATGCTCTTTAAGTGCATTTAATGCAGGTAGATGCAAGAGTCTTGTCTAGTGGCACTATCAACCATGCACTTGCACTCTACACACAGCAGATAAGCTGGTCCACAAAGCTAAGTTGTGGAGAAAACAGCTAATTTGAATAAGGCAGCTGGGCCATCCCTGAAAGGGAAAAAAGTACATGAATATAACCACCTGGCAGCCTCCTTTGTGCATGTCAGGATATTGCTGGATGCAAATACTGCTCCATGTAATCACTGAGCGTAAATCTACTTCCCTCTTGTTCAGCCAGAATCACCTTGCTACCAGTTTAGCTCACTGAATTCCTTCTGCTGGGGATGTGCTGAAAAGAAGAAAAAAGCTTTATATGGATGGGGTTTTGGAAAGAAATAATGCAACACTTGCTGACAGGAATGCACCAACAAGAGGAGAAGATCAAGGTGCAAAACACTTCTGACCTGGCATAGACAGAAGCAGAGAAGTAAATCTGTAAGATTAATGACTAAAAAAATTTGAATGAAAATAGAGAAAGGATCTTTTTGGCTGTTAGATTCTGGGCTGACTTCCTCCCCCGCTCTGTTCTTCTCTTTTGTCAGTGAGATGATGGAAAAGAAGGGACTGGAAAACAACAAAACACAGGAGATGAAGGAGGACTAAATTTGATGTTTCTGCAGAATAGGGAGTTTTTCCAAATGAAAACAAGTTGCCCAAAAAGCTTTTTATTTTCTTAGCCAAAAAGTGATCATGCTCCTTTCATGCAGGGCAGTGAATTTCTGAGGTAGAGTGTTGTAAGCAGCTGTCAGGAAGGAAAGGTTAGGCTTTATTGTAAGCTGGTCCTCACACATAAAAAAAGCTTCTAATGACCTATGAAGCTCCCTCTCCTCAGCCAGTGCCTACTCCCACAGAGACAGAAGACAGAGCAGCACTGACACTGGGCAGGTGCCTGAGTGCAGCCAGGGTGATCTCTCAGCAGGCCTTGGGGAGCACCAGCTGTCGGTGCTTGTGTGGGAAGAGAAGCACTTTAGGAGACACAAGCTGAGTAGAAACAAAACCAAAGCATTGCATCAGGTACAGGTGAGTGCACAGCTGGACTTGACCCTGGGATTGGAGCTAGCTTCTCATTGCTACTCAGGGCGAGTGGAAAGCAGTGCCTGATCCTTCTCTTCTGCCATGGAAGGTCTCAGCCAGCTATAATGCACTTGGCACAGTTGAAGTCACAGGTGAGGACAGAGAAATAATTTGGATCTTGTTTGGATCTTTTTGCCTTCACAGCGCTGTGGTTGTCCCCTCTTAGGGACAATTACCCCCAAGGCAGGTGTGCTGACCTGGCAGGAGCTGTGACTGGGAACACTTGGCTGGGCAGTGCCACAGCTAGAGCACTCCAAAGTTGACTTCAGTTTAAGAGGGGACCCACTCTGTACAGAGCAGGTGCTTTTGCAGGGCCACACTGACACTGGCATAGCTCTTTGAGCAGTAGTGTGCTTGACTCCAGAGTCACAGAATGATTTGGGCTGGGAGGGACTTTAACGATCATCTAGTGCCAACACTGCCTCAAAAAGGCACCTCACCGAAGTGTGTGCACACTTTGCAAATAAAGAACTTGGGGACCTAGCCCTAAAAGTTCAAAAACGGGTATGAAAATGATTGTAGCATAAGACAGTATCTTCTAATGTGTTTTTCACCTTTTCATGGATCTGCAGTTCAAATAAAGGTGCAGGAGAGTGGCTTTCTCTATTAGACAGTGCAAATTTTCTTTAATTTATTTGCTTAGGAGAGCTGAAATCTGATTCAAAGATGCTTTTACCATTAGTAAGTGCTTGGAAGTGGTATTTAAAACAGCTCTTTTCTATCTGTGGCAGCTTTTACCTTTGCTTAAACCTCACAAACCCAAGATTTACAAGGTAATGAATACTAACTGACAATATGTAGACGATACCCTGTGAACTGGCTCTTTGGTGTAGATAACTAAGGCTTGTGAGTTTACTCTCAAACTGACTGCCTAAGCCTGGATATCTGCTGAGATACTTTATCCTTTTATGAGGGTGAATCCAGAGTGCACTGAGTAATGCATAATAAAATTAGTTTGAGAGGGGAAAAAAGAGAGCAAAAAGATAAGCACAGTAAAATAAGCTCAAATGACTTCACTGTTCAGTAATGACTCCTACCAAATAACTGCATTGTAGTTTTATCTTTCCAACCAAGACTGTGTTAATGCTCTAAAATTAAATCTCTTGTGAAAGTTATCTGGAATTTCTCAAACAAGTTTTAAAGGGGTTTATTTTTTCATCAGAGGTCATGCCTCAAGAATTTGTAGGAATTCCGCCTGGAAAGTAATAATCAGTGGAAACTGGCAGTCAAAGCTAATTTATATTACTCTTCCAGATAAAAATTCCTTCCATCTTAGACCTGCATTTCAAAAAAGATGATTATCACTCTTGAGAGAATACATCAGTGAAAAAAGAGAAAGAATGACTTAAGAGATGTCTCTCTTGCATTTGTAGATTTGGGGTTTAGAGTGGCTTTTTTATAACCCTTCCCTCTGAAATGTGTGAAGGACAGGCAAAAGGGCAGGAAAGGGAGAAGGAGAGGTATGTATGAAGAGACACCAAGCAAGCTTGAGAAATAAGCTGTCAGGTAATTCCCCAGGAATTTCAGAACAACTGACTTCAAAGCAGATTCTAATAAATAAAATATTAAATAAGGTGTTTTAAATAAAATACAGTCACTTCACCAAAGAGAGATGCTAGAGCCTATTCTTTATTTTGTTCTGCTTGTGGTGTCATACCATGTTTGTCACTACTGTATCTGCCTTTCTGGCAACACTCAGTTTAATAGGTTAACTGCTGCTAGAAGTAAAACCATCTATTTTTAACTTAAAAAAAGATTCCAGCTTTGCATGCTGGTGGGACAGTTGTCACTCAGCAGCTCTTGAACTCCGCCCTACACCACCGGCACCGGGCAAGGGCTGAAATGGCAAAGCTCTTGATGCATTTGGAGAGCAGATCCTGGACCCATCTGACCCTGAATGAGATTCAAAGGAGTGTGCACTCACAAGGTCAGAAGAGCAGGAGTTAGGATGAAATCAAAATGAAGGCATTCTTGGCAATGACAATTTAGGTGTCTGTCGTGTGCCTTCACGTGTGCCTTTTCCATATGCTGGCCCTGCTGGCAAACTCTGCTGCCTTCAAAGTCCCAAACTGTGGTCAAAGGTGTCACCAGTAAGTTCTGGTGTTTGGTGTTCATCATCTCCTGCAGGGCAGCACAGAGTGGTGGGCAGAGCAGCTTGTGCTTTGTCAGTAGCCTTGTAGCTGAAGTGCTGATCAGCTGACAGCAGCACCAGCTCACAGGATCTGCTTGCAGAAAAGCATTTCAAACAACCCCACACAAAGGCAGCACGAGGCTGTTTGTTAACTGGATCTTATTCTGAGATGCTGCCAAATGCTACACAGCTCATATGCACATTACAAAACAACAGGGTTTTACTGTTCTCCTGCACAGTCATGCTAGATCAGACATCTTCCTGTTCAATCTCAAAGCAGAATATTTGCGAATAAAGGAAGCCATCTATTTATTACAAATTTAATATTTTTTTATTGTAATATTTCAACAAGTTTTGTTGTTTTTTTTTCCTTTAAATCTGTCAGTGTCATACACGTGTGCATGTGTGTGTATTTATTTTTTCCACAGAATTCCAAATCATAATTTTGGTGTAAGGCCATAAATAATCCCATGAGTTTCAGAGAGTAGGTAATCCTTTAGGAGTGGAAACAGAAGACAGATTTGCTTCCAATGGTGAGCTCATTCCTAGGTCACCATTGAAAGCAGAGAGAGAAACATGCTCCAAAATAAACAATGGTTTGAACTCGAAAGCATTTTTCTTTTAGGGTGCCCAGCTTTGCATTAAGGAATTCCTGTGAATTCTCCTCAACTGTTTTGAGGGTTGTTTTGGTTTCTCAGGTCATTAGTTGCATTTCCAAAAAGCACTGTGACAATGCACTGACTCTGTGATGCACTTTGAAGAGGAGCATTTCAATGAAATATGTAATCAGGTCCCTCAGAGGCTCACAGCTGGAGCTACTTGGAGGAGTGGAGAACAGGGGGCTGGACACAAAACTGGTTAAGAACAATGCAAAGAAAGACCATGACACAGTGAATGACAGAAACCTCAGTGAGTGCCAGGGAGTTCAACTTCTTCTAACCTAGAGCTTAGCAGCAGCTACTGGCCAACAGATAACTGTGTAGACTGCATTTGTAGACACCTGGAATCATTTTCCAATAAATAAAATATTAAATAAGCTGTTGTAAATAAAATATAGTCACAGATAGGCGGCATATAACCAATTAATGAAAATTCCAAATCGGTTGCCCTTAATAAAGAAGAGAAAAAGCACCTGCATGTGAAGCCCACACATGTGAGGAGTACCAGGTTGTGCAGGACCATGTGAGGGCTTCTTGGATGGACTAGACTGAGTGACTTCTATGGCAAAGCAATCCCAAACACTGAAAAAATAGGTAGTTTTCCAGTGACCTGGCTTTCATGCAATGGGATATGTACCTGTTGGAATTCCAAGTCAGTGAGTGGTAGGATATGGGTTGCCTCTGATTTTAAGGCAGATAGTTGACAACTATCTGCAGCAGGAAGCAGCAGGAGAAACCCTCACTGATGGAATGAAGTATTTGGTTTAAAAAGAAGGAGAATAAACAGTTGGATGAGGTCAGGTATTTCCAGTGGAGGACTCAAATACAGAAAATGGATGGATTCATCTGCAGTGACCAAGCAAACCCATACTTGGTAAGTGAGGTTAGGTAAGAACCAGGATTCACCTCTAGACAAGCACATGGACAGTGATTGTGGTGGAACTGTGGTCCTTTCTCTGAAGGGACAGAGGAAGGGAAGGAATCAACACACAATTAACTGAAAGGTTTCTTACCTGTATTTTAAGGTGTTTAAAAAATAGGGCACTCTGCTGCTGTTGGGAAATAGGCAGTCTTTAATTTTATTTTCAAGTTGGATGCCAAATTATGGGACAGGTTCTTTCAGAAAAAAACCCCAGAAGTTCAATATAATGGTGTTCCACTAATTTGTCTTGGCTTTATGAAATTAGTCTTGCTGATTTTTTTTCTGAAGTTGATGTATTTCTTTCCTGCATTTTTTGAATGAAAATGTCTTATTATTTGATATCCAAAAATACTTTTCATTTCAAATATCACCTACTTTTAATAAACTAAAAAAAAAAAAAGTGAATTTGAAACAATAGAAAAAGAAGAGGTCAGTGAATAAGAAAAGTTATTCATACATTTGTTTCAGAGACCTTAATCCCAAATTACCCTTCTGACTCATGCTCAGCTTTGTCCTGCTTAGGCAAAAGTAATCTTATGGAGTTGAAAGCTGGGTCCACTGGGGGCCTCCTTCCTCCCTCCTGAATGGAGGCACAGGAAACTTGTCTTAAATGTATTTCCTCCCATCCATCCATCTGCCTCAGAGACAAGAGGTGGCCTCCATCCAATTCATTCAGGGATCTGCTCTCAAAGGTCTTCTAAAATATGCTGTCAAATAAACAGATTATTTAACTCCTGCTAATCAAATCAAAAAACCCATAACTATCTTTAAAAAATAAATACTTTCTCACATAGTGATTTCTTCATTCCCAGCTCTCTAACTACACCTACCATCACTATCTAGGACTTTAACCTCCTATTCTCTTTGTAAGAATAATTGCCATGATGAAGATTATTTTAACAAAATAATACAGCTATGGAGAAGAAGCAAATCATAAATGCATAAGCATTAAATTTAATAGGCGAGTCCTCACTGGAGATATTCAGGGAATGTCTGGACAAAATCCTGTGCAATGTGCTCTGGGATGACTCTGCATGAGCAGGGAGGTTGGAGCAATAATCCACTGTGGTCCCTTCCAACCTGACCCATTCTGTGAAAAATTGTTTACAAAGAAAAATTAAGAATTGTTTACTTGCCCCCCCATATTAGAGTTCAGAGTCGTCACCCCAGAGAGATTACAGGGCACCTGCTGAGACCAGGCAGACACTCTTCCTGCAGAGGATGGCTTTCCTGGCTTGTGACTCCCCTGGTAGAGACACACTGAACTCCTGGGAGGAGAATGGCTTGTCTGCAGTCACTGCTGGGAAAGGGAGATGTGTCACTGCTGTCACAGCACTCTGCTCTTTCCTGGATGTCACCTTGTCCTTGACTTTTTATTCTTCAGGGCTTCCTTTGTCACCGAGGTTCTGCACATTACTGTTGGTCATGATTGGCTACTTTTTTAATGCCTCAATTAGACTGCAATCAGCCTTCTTTTAATCATTCTAATCACAGGAGTAAAATCCTGTCATGGCAGGACTGAGGAGACACACTTTGAATTTACCAGTATATGATAACTGGTTGGGTTTTGTACCAGTTGCTGCTCTGTGGGGTTAAATGAAGAGGCCAGCTATGAGTAATGATCTTTGTAGGTTCTTTGTAGACCCTGGGACTCTGGGCTTGAGACCTGGGTTTCAACCTAAGCTCTTATTTCTCATGCTGCTGTGTAGGTCTGATCTGCACCCCAGTGGGAGCAGGTAGAGACAAAGCAGCTTCTCAGACAGGCAAATAGAAATGCAGTTTTAGTACATGTTTGAAACATGACCTAAAAATCTGCTTTAAACAAAATCTGCTTGTGGCAGATTGTTTGTGCCACAAGCTTTGGATGATCATATAGAGGATTTAAGAAGCTTGGTAAGTCTAACAAACAATACAGAAAATATCATGGTGAACATTCAAAAGCCCATTTTAAGTGTGTTTCTCTGTTTTCAGAGAAGACAGCATGTGGGATTTTTTTTGCTTTCTAAATCTTTCTTTCCTCATTCTCTTTCCTGACTACTGTGAAAATACACTGAACTCTTACCTCTGTCTTCTTCTGCTGGCCTCCCATTCTCCGGTGTCCAAATTTGACATTTTTACCTGCCTTTCAGCAGAAAGCTGGGCAGTCAGCTATGAACCTATGTTCTGTGTTTATTTACTACCAGAGTACTCTCAGCGAGGTCACCGCTCAGATGATGGGAGAGATGTTCACCCTGGAACCTCTGGCAAATGACTTTATGGGTGATATGATCCAGTTGCAGATCTTGATTTATGGAAGGGAACTGAGCTGTGATGAACAAATTACAGCTCCCAGAACATATTCCAATTTCTGCACTCAGGGATTAATTTGTACTTTCCTGAAAGTAATAAGATTTTCTTGATGGGGAATGGGAGAGGAAGAGAGAACTTTCTCTTCTTTCTCTTATATTAAGATTTTTTTGAAAGAGGGCAACTAGGATGAAGCGAAGTCACTGCAGTTCAGTTTTGGGTTTTTTCTGTCCTTTGAAAGTTCCCATCAGTCTGTTATTTTCACTCCTCATTTCTGCCTGTTCCTGTCTGCACCAGAAGATGAATCAGGCTGTTCCTTTGTAATTACATCTTAATAGAGAGTCATGGGTACATTGTCTCATACTGCCCAACATCACTCTGAATCAACTGGCAAAAACTTCTGTAAAAACACCTGAGACCTCTAGGAAATTATGGCATGACAATGATAATAAGGTGATGATTATGTTCCAGTTCCATTCTGAATACCGGTGATACATAAGGGAAGGCAGATCAGATCCTGTTTTAACAATTTCTGCAACCTCAAGTTATTTTCACCATTTTTTTCTGTCTAGGTTCAAGACCAAAGATGCCATTGAATCATTTGAAATTAATTTAAAGGTATTTTAGGCAAGGGAAACTACAAAAAAAAAAAATTCTCTTTTTAGCTCAATTATATATATAGTCTTAAGAAACCCATTCCTGACTTAAAGGCACCTGACTTAAAAGGAGTTTTAAAGGGATGATAGAATAGTGACAACTTCAGGTTAGGGGTAAGAGATTAAAAATGAGAATATTTTTTACAATTAAAAAAATCTTGTACATTCAGATATTAAAAAAACCCTCTGAGAATTATTCAGCACTAGTTCTGAGATCTACAGTAGCTTAATGAATTAATATTTGCTATATAAATGTAAAAATATACTTAAAATTCAAGTTATTTTCTGAAAGACAGAATTTGTAATATGTTATTAAAAGCAAACAAATATAACCCAAACCAAAACAGCACAACCAAAGAGTTTGTTATTGCCCAACTCACTGTAACTCTATATTTCAAAGCTTCAGCTTAGCTATTGTGCCATAGGAAGGTCAATATCTGGATTACAAAATTAAAGTTAAAAATTAATAGTAAACATGGTTTGTTGAATGAAATCTTGCTTCAGATAAGAAATGATTGTGTACTTTTTTAATATTTCTGTGTAGGAAGAAGTAAAATGATTACTGCAGCACTCAAAAATAAGCTATATGATATTTATTTTGGAAAAAAATCATAATTTGATTTGAGTAAGTAAATTGTGGTGATAGCTCTGCCTAAGGTTAGTACATGGAGCTGTAACAAAGCTCCTGGTGTAAAAAGCTGATTCCTCCTGTGGTTCAGGGACAAGTCCCTTAGTATTTTTATTCTCTTGGGAAATTTTGTAAAACCTCCCTTGATAGTAGCAGCACTGGCAGCTGAGTTGTTTCCCAGGAGGAGATGCATCTGTATCATATTTTTCTTGCCTGCAAATTATTAATATTATCATCTACCTCATGCAAATGTATTGAAACTCAGCAGATTAATGATGGTATAAAAAACAAAACAAAGCAATTTTGAGCAAAGGTCAGATGAAAGCTACCACATGAGAGGTAGAAGGTGCTAATCATGTTTTATCATTAGTACTTCATGATTCACATTAAAATTTTATGTATAGACCCTTCTGACAATCAAGGACACTATGAAGAGTTCAAACTGAGAAAGTCTTTTTAAAAACAGTTAAGGTATTGTCTTTAAATAAATGGAAAGCTCTGCAGTGAGTGGCTAAACCGAGACACTCAGCTTGCCTTGCAGACCAGACAAACACTCAGGAAATGACTAAACTGGGACATTCATGCTCAGAAACTGGCAGCAGGGACAGAAGTCAGTGGGCAAAACTTCTGGGGTTTGGATGACTGGCTGTGGTCACTTCACTATGTTTTCCATTGCACTCACCACTTACTTTCAAAATACCCCATGCCACGCAATAAATAAATATAAAATCAAGTTCAGAGCCTTTACAATACATCCTAATGCTTAAACCAGTCCCATGAGGTTAGGAATTAATTTTCATTAGTTGGGGGCTAAATAACTTCAAATGTTACTCTGTGTTTCTGTGATGCCTTCAATAAATATGAAATTGCAGTTTCTGTAGGAAGAATGCAGTTTTTTGATTTTCATTAATCCATTGTTTGTCAATATTGTACCTGTTCACAATAAACTATTCCTTTCACTCATTATCCTTAAAAGGTGCTGCTGAGAAGACAGAACAAAGAAAAGAAAATGAGTGCCATTTTTAAAACTTTTTGCATTGCAAGAGAATTCATAACTCTTCATTACCCAAACAGTTTCAGCCTTTACCTTTTGAGAGTTCCTGAGAGTACTCAATGAGGTGGGTGTTCTACAATCTGTATCACCTAAATAGATTTTTCTTTTACCATGAGCATTTTAGAATAATTTCCTACCAGGACTGTCAGATTTGCATGAAAGTGAGGTTGATTTCCCTTTTTATCAGACTTTGTAACAGTTCCACCATTTATCTGAGGCATTAAATACATGCTTGCAGCAAATACAGTCCCTTTGGAACAAAACATGTTCTGTGTGGAAGGTGGCAATTTTCTGATGCTACAGAAAAATCAACACTATATTTTCATGGAAATATATAGTGTCTCTAGGAACTAGATTTTGAACATATTAGAAGAACATATTAGAATTAAATTTCAATGTTTTTTAGGTGTTTTTCTAAGGATGCAGACATGTTTGAGCAGGTTTTTCAAAAGTGTCTAGCCATATAGGATCATTTCTCTGAAAGAAAGTTTCATAATGATCATGTTATCTCTGTCTCTGTTAGTGATTAAACATAAAATTTAATCCATAAAATCTGGATCAATTGGCTCTCCACATAAAATATCTCAAAATATTTTGTAAGGTGCAAGATATCCTGTTCTCCTCCTCCACCAAAATTTCCTAGTTTCTGTAAATAGCAGGGTAAAATTTTGGGCTTAAAAAGATTTTCATCTTTATTTTATATTGACTGCATAAAAAATGTTTTTATGAAAAAAGGATAATGATACTTTAAAACCTCAGCCTCACAGAAATCATATGTAATTTCAGCATCTAGGACCTAAGGGAATCGGAGAAGTGAGATGTGGTGCTTTCAAATTTTTTTTACTTCAAATCATTGAATTAAACTTATGGGTGCCTGACTTGAGACATTATGGATGTTTTAGAAAGATTTAATCAGGAATAAAGGTTTATAGCAATAATCTAACTAGATCTATGACATGTTTTATTGTTTCTTCTTTGTCACTGTCTCACTCCTCCTTGGAGCTTAAGCAACACTTTGTAGTGCTCTGTCAAAATCCTGCCTGCACAAAGGCAGCTATGTCCTATTCACTGAGGGACTGCAGATCTGTTTTGTGTGAAGCTCCTAACGAGCAAATGTGTTGTTGCTGCTTTGGAAAGTTGATATATGTGCCCTGACACAGCCTTCAGCAGAACAACCATGGGACTGAAGCTGCTTTATTGCCCTGACCAGAGGTTTTCCCAGGAAGGAGGCAGGCGCATAATGGGCACGCTAATCTGCTGTACTTCTGATCTGCCCTGAATGACCTTACTGCTACAGACAGAACTCGGTCTTATTAATCCTTGCCTATGCCCAAATCATGCTTGGTTTCAGCTAAAACTGCTTTGAAGGGTGTAAATTAGCACTTTGCAGATAACTGAGTTTGTGATCCTCCTATTTATCCAACGAGAAAGTGGATTAGGATCATTAGACAGAACACATCTGCAATACTAGATGGAAATGACAATCATTCACAGTGCAAATACAATTTTAGCAATCATAGTGTAGAAAGTTTTCATTTTTTGATCTGCAAAAGAACACAGGTCATGCAAATATCTTTGACTTTTGCTTTTTTTTAAAATTTCACCTTACTAAAAACTGAGAGCACTTGGCCAACAACACAGGCTCTTGGCAAGTGAAAAATATGCACAAGGAGAAGAAAACTTAAGGGAAAAGAAAGACAGCTCTCCTGTCTTTTTTCTTCCTTCTTTCAACAAATAGTTTTGTTCATTGTAAAGTGCAGTGATTTTGTAACTTTTTTCTTGTTTAATCAAAGAATAAAGATACATATGAAAAAAAATGAGAACACTGAAGAATGCAATAGGCATCACCATCCCTGTTATGACACTCTTGTTGTTTTTCTGCTCTCTGTAATACAGACCACAGACTGGGGAGGGACGTCCTGGGCTCTTGGGCCTCTCAATAACTACATTATATGAGCTCCTTTCGTAACTAACCATGTTCCCACTGAAAGTAGGTCAGTGTTTCACCCATTTCTCCTACCAAAAGAATGCTCCAGACTCTGTACTTAAGCTTCTTCTGAAAGCTTAGTTTATTCATGAATTGTTCAAGCTCATTTGTTCATGGGCCAAGAATATCCTCTAAGTAATTCTTTCCTTTCCTCTTAATCCCCATGACTGGCTCACACAGATCAGTCATCTTTCTCATTTTTCTGCGCTGGACAAACCAGGGTTTGCCCTCCCCTCCCAGAACATGCATGCTGTAATTTAGTTAATCTTTCCAGAGAGCAGATTACCAGAGCTCTGGTGTGCAATATTGATGCCAGCTCACCAGAAACCTTCACGGTGGTGGTGGTAGTGCTCCTTCTATTTCTGAAATCCTGTAAGGAAAATTAGGTTGAAAGCATTCCAGAAAAGTTTATCAGCAAGGATATCAATATTAACCAGCTCCTTTCTAGGGAATTTTAGAATTGTGAATCCCTACTTTCTTGAAAATACTTTGTGTAGGATAAAAGGGACATAGTCCTAACCTG
The DNA here is from genome assembly GCF_001522545.3 of Parus major. Taxonomy (NCBI): domain Eukaryota; kingdom Metazoa; phylum Chordata; class Aves; order Passeriformes; family Paridae; genus Parus; species Parus major. The sequence goes on from NC_031770.1 coordinate 18,628,848, forward strand.
ACCTGTATTTAACTGCATCATTTCTCCCATTATAGGCAATTTAATGTCTTTTTTCAGTTTTACCTGTTATTTAGCTAGCAGAGCAGGAGTTGGAAGGCAAGTTTTGCTTCCTGATTCTGCAATGCTCTAACAGCAGGATTGTTAGGAACATAAGGGATTCCTCTGAAGGCAGTTATATAGCAATAGTCAAAAATCCATTCTGCATCAGCTCTCCTCCTAGGTCAGCAGGTGAATTTAAGGACAAAAAAGGAGTTAAAAGGCAAATATATTCCAAGAAAAGATTAAAAAAATCAAGAATGGTATTAAATAAAAAATAAACCAAAATACAAGAAAAACCAAAAAAACCCAGAAAAAAACCCCCTCAAACCCCCTAAGTTTTCTATTGGCTCTCTGGTGTTCATAAACCCAGGTTTTATGAAAACTGCTTGGTCAGTATATAAGTCAGTGTTTTATATTGATTAGGTGTCAATGAACAAATGGAAAATGAACACAATTTTACACATGTAGAAAAAGAAAATACTCACTGGCAAGACTTGTAGTTGCAGTTGTGACTATGCAAAAGAGGTTTAAATCATCTTTATTTGGTTTGGTTTATCATCATCTTTATTCATTTCCATCTCAGATGAAGCTTAAAAATCAACAGAATTGTATTTCTTGATAATACATAATTTATTTTTTTTTTTCTTTTAAAAGCATCTTACTCTTCATTCTTCTCTTTCCTAATTTACTGCAAAAAAGCCTCAGGAGCCATGGAATTTTATTTTGTTTATACCTTCATTATTTTCCTGGAGAGAGGCATTTCAGCACAGAAAACTTCATAAGTTTCAAAACTTCACATCTTCAACCAAGGTGTTGAAATACCTGATAAATATTCCTTCATGGTCCTCAAGGAAAACTCAAAGCATAGAATTTCAATCATAAACTGTAACATGAAGCAGGCTATCACAGATTAAAAATGGAAGAGAAATGAAAATCAAAATCAGACATGGCTAAGCTCAGGTCTAAGCTTGCCTCTTGAGGAAATGAGGTAAAAGGACACATGACACATTAAAAGTTGAGTCTTCTCTTGTTGCTGCTGGAGATGAGTAGGTCACATGAACACAGCTTGAGGTGTGGTGAAAGGAAGAGCTTTATTTCTTCTCCCAGAATTTATAGGTTTCTGACCATGGTCAGGATAACACTGACAACTGCACTGGCTGTGAGAGATGTCCATCGAGAGACGTGTAACAGAAGGAATGTACACATATCTATGTTTATAGTTACTGTCCTGGGATAGTTCTTTAGAAACTATGTCAACAAGGTCCAAAGCTGAGTTTTCAGGGTGACATTTTCTCACTGTTTTTAAAACACAGGTGCTGTTCACTCCTGGACTGAGGGGAAAACGATGAGATGCAAATTCAGTCTGAGGACCACCACCATTATACAGTCTATGGTGGCTCTTCTGTGGCTGCCAATGCTTTCTTTTAAATGTCTGTGTTGCACCAGAGCTTAATGATAGAAGGGAGTGTGACTACTTTAACTAAACCAAAAAAGATTCTGTTCCCCAGACCCTAATGTTTCAAAGGGTTGTTATAAGTGGGTGTGTTTTTGTTTTAAAATACTGTTCCACAGTAATCAATAGATCAAAATTGGCTTTGGTCAAGAAATGAATCATAGAATGGTTTGGTTTTGAAAGGACCTTAAATATCATCTAGTTCCAACCCTCCTGCCATGGGCAGGGACTGACTTCCACTAGATCAGGTTGGTTAAAACCACACCCAACGTGGCCTTGAGCACTTGCAGAGATGAAAGAAAACACCCAGATCTTAGAGTTACCCCACTAGTGCTTTCTGCTGGTAAAAGATTTCACCTCTGTATATCTGTCTGGTAACATAGCTATTGCAATTAATTGGATTTCATTCTAATAGCTTTTGTTTCTAGAGAAGTCCTATACTTAAACAATGATTCTGGCTTATATTTTTAAGACCAATGACAAAGAAAACAAACAATTGTTTCATGCTGACCCAAAGCAATTAAAAATCTGAGATTCCAGCAGTAAGCAAATGGTGCAGCTAGAGAGAGCACACAAAACATCCAGTACAGATGGGTGCACTATATGGGAGAAAGGGAAATAATATGGAAAACTGAGGCACTTATAATCCCTGCTCTTCTACAACTCTCAAAAAAAAAAGTAACTTGTTTATTGTGATGTTTTCTAATTCTTATTTGAAATATTTTTTGCTCAACTTATTCTTAACTTGCATCACTTGTGTGAAAGTCTTTTTCAAAAACTTGCAGAAGAAATGTGCTAGAAGGTTTTTTCTGCATCATACCAAGTAGTTATAGAAGAATGGAAAGGAACAGTGGCAAATCCAATTAATGATTTTGAGGTATCACACAGATTTCAAAGATATAACCTTTCCAGGAATCAGAAAGCAATATGTGCAATCAGCTGGTTCCCAGGGCAACACAAGCAGATTCAGTTCAGAGAAGGTATTTCTGATATTTCAGAAAGCCAAAATGAAGGTGACTGACTTCTATCACCAGTAGAGAGATCTGCAGAGACTGAAGATTCTGTGAGGTTCCCAGAATTTTCTTCCTTTGGAGAAAGTAATTGAAGCTGCATCAAGAATACAAATCAACAATTGTCTATCACTTCCAGGATGAAGTAAAATCTACTGAATATTACTGAATAATTAATATTTAATATTAATATTACTGAATATTAAATTTTAACCTAAAAAGTACTCAGAACTAGTCAAAGATATTAAGGAGACAATGGATATGGTATCTAAGCACGCATCAGAGGGCAGAGTTTATCAGTACCTACTGCTGAGGATCCACTTCTAGAGCTTGTTTTCTGTTTCCTCTCTTGCTTTTTGTTCCCTGTTGTCAAGAATGACCACTCAAACCCAGCTGCCATGGCTCTTCTTCACTGGCCTTTGCAGTAAGTCAGCCTCTATTTCTTATTTTTCCACTCTGCCAAGGCCCCCCATTTTTATTTGTTCTCAGATTTCATGCCGTAACTGAGGGCTCAACTGTATGCAACATCTCAGCCTCTACAACCATATTTTTTTTCCTTTCTCCTATGTAGTACACCTATCTGCATTGCAAAAAAAATTTGAAATATGGTCCTTTCTTTAGAAAAAGAAGCCTTTCCCTCATCAAAATGGCATTTGACTGTATGCTACCTAAATTCATTCCTTTCTCAGTGACTAGAATACACACCACTAATTACCGGGAATAACCACAGCTAAAATAATTAACTGACATCCCAGTCAGAATTTGTGAGATAACAAAAAGACAAGTCTTGTCTGGTGGAGCTTGAGTTGAAGAGTTTAGTGAATGACATAAGGTAGCAAAAACTGCAGAGTAGGTGGAAGCAGAAAAGTGATGAAGATTGTGATGCTGCATTAGAAGCAGTAATCCCAGAATTAACATTTCTGACATGGAAGGACAAATCTTGCTCTTATATCCTATCCCAAGACTGATGAACTTAAATTTGTGGGAAATTCTATGGAAGAAGGCACTAAAGGGTTCCATACTAAGCAGAGAATCTGCTATGGCCACCAGAGCTGAAATGGGAAATTATGACCCCAAATCACATTACATGAGGAAGCCTAGACACAGACCAAGTTTGTTCTGTTTGGTCTGGAATAAATGCAATAAAGGGGATGATTCCAAAGTATCTTGCTGCCACCAGGTAAATTACTTTAAAGCCACAAGGTCATGCTTTGGAAAGCACAAAGGCAATAAGAAATAGAAGGAAAACTCTGCCGGCCTGTCCCACTGGTGTCTTAAGCTGACAACAGGCATACTACAAATACACAAAAATCCTATGAATATCACCTTTTATAGATCACCTTTTGCTGTCTAAGGGAAAAATGAAATCACAATGAGGATCCGCATCATGAATGAAGGGTATTGAAGTGGCCTATATGTGCCCTGGTATTGCCAGATGACATCATAGCATAGCTCAAGATGGATTTCACATTGATGTAAAGCACTGTTTAATTTCAAAAGTGTAGGTATCTAACAGCTCTAAGACTTGCTTCATGGACGTTAAAAGAAATGTTTACTTTTGCTAGCAATTACTTGACTTTCCCAATTATCCAGAAAAATGACCTCATTGTAGCACATAAATGTGCATTGGAGACTCTGTATGTAAGCTATAAAAAATATGGCTTTTAAAAACAGATATGCAAGAGGACTGAAACACTTAAGCCCTAGACACATGCAGTAGTGAGAATAAAAGGAACTTTTCTAGAGCTGTTACCAACCAAACCACACTGAACATTTGCAAAAAAATATCTTCTAAAATGTTTATAATGGTATCTGGCTTATTTGCAGATAACCAGCCAAGAGGGAGGAAAAAGACCAGGCTTTTGCACTGTGTGAAAAACAAGTCTTTACTTCCAATTTCCTCCTACAGCCCTTAGACATCTCTCACTGTCTGCTTTGTGCTGGCACTTTGTTCTGCTTCACCTTGCCAGCACACAGATAAGGTCATAGGATGGGACTTCATTGGATCAAAAAAAATCTGACCTATTGCCTCTCATAGGCTCTAAACTGAACATAAATAACCTGGGGCTTTTATTAACTGAATTTACCTTTAAAACTTTCTGCAGGTGACATTTAGTCATTCCATGTTGCAGGTTTAGTAAGAAGACAACAGCTGTAATGTTCTCCTGTGGAAAGGTATTTGGTACCTCATACACAGTTTAAAAGGTTGGCAGGGCTTCTGTATTTACCATCAAGGCAAGCACTATTTGAGAGTACTTTTTTTGGACAAGAGGCTTGTGATAGAAACTACTATAATGCTAAGTAAATGCCTGCCTGAAATAAAATGAACTTACCTGTGTGTGAGCTTAAACTGGGAAATTGCAAATTAGGAAAGAGTAGGCAAAGGCTGAAAGACAATCAGTGATGCCAGCTACAAACTACTTCTCATGGTCTTCAGCAGCCTAAAAGAGCCACGTAGGCAGTAGGTGCATGCATGTGCAATATGTGAGTGTGAAAAAAAAGTTATGAATCAGCCTACTAAATATTTATAGGGTTCAGATCAGTCCTGTAGGTATTCATTCTTGCATGAGACATTGCATATATTTTCCCAAATAAAATAATACAGTGGAGACTGAAGGGATAAACTCATGGGTGGCACTCAAAAGTATGATGCAAACATAAGCTTTCACTACTGTCACCTTCTAATGCCTCTGTAAAATATTAAAAGGAAAAATTATCATCAAAAGAAGTTTGCATCCAAGGTTTTGACAGAGCTGGTTAATATGCACAGTTGTCCCAATAAATCATTTAATGTGTTTGCAGTGAATTCGTAAATCACTATGTGAGGCATTGAAATAACTGGCACTACTGTTTTGGCTCAGTTACCAGTTTTACATCAGGGACTTATTTTCCAGTTTTTTCCTCTAAGTTGCTGTAATCATGTGCTGCAGTTGAATCTAAACTGAATGGCATGCACAATAAATGTGCTCCCTCACTGAGATCATGCAAGCACTGTAAAATGTAAAAGAAAACAGTGGAAGGCACTGAAGTGGTTCACACTGTGAACTTTCATAAACCAAGAAGAGAAAAACAGCAGAAGAGCAAAATTTTTCTGATTTATCTGCTCCTTTTGGCTCAGTAACAGAGATTATGTTTGCTTGTCTTGTGAGGACATCAATGGTGCAGGAAGAAGCCTTACCTGAGGAGAAAAGAAATCCCAGCTCAAAGTCTTCTTTCATCCACACACAGATGCAAAACTGCTGTGTATTTTTTTAGAGAACCTTCCATCTAAAGTGATGACCCTTTATGCAAAAGGAGTCACTGGAGAGAGCAGACACTGATTTGCAAAGTAAACAACTTCTTTGGATCCTAAAGACTCCTTATGTACCTCAAGAGCAATCCAGCTTGTCACAACTCTGTTATTGTTAGATCTTATGCCATGTGAAACCCACAAATCTTCAGGAAACAAAATAGCTACAAATGCCAGAAGGAACATTAACGTCTCTCAGTATCTTCCAAATGTAAACAGCTGCAAATCAAAAGCTGATCTTACAAAGTGCTCTTATCAGTGTTTAAAAACAATCAGGATCCTATAATAGAAGGTTATCTGCTTTCAGTTGATTTTGGTTCTCATATTAACAACAAATATACAGAGCAGGCCAGAGGAAAGTGAGTTGGACCAGCCCAGAGAAAACCTGGTTTCTGCTCCCAAATATGCTTCCTGGCTTCCTGAACAAGATAGGCTCCACAGGGAGCACCATGGAGCAACTATTACTGTGTCCTTGGTTGTTCATTCATCTGCTCAAGTCTGACTGTTTTATAGGACAGGTGATCTCTTTGTCAAGCTTTAGAGTAAAACCAATGCAAAGTGACAGGGCTGATTGCTATAGTGAGGAGGTATTAGCAAAAGCCCTGTTCTCCACATTTCTTGCCCTCCACAACTGTTCTTCAGCTGAAGCAAACAAAAAAGTCACTATTAAGTGTAAACCACCTTAGCTTTTCATAATGCTATATAATCTTTTGAGAGTTCTATTTTCTAAAACATCCTATTTGACATCTCCATGTTCACAATTTTTAAAATGCAAAATTATGTACATTGACTGAAAATCCATACATCAGTCAATATATATTTAATACACACACATTTACATAAAAGCTTGCAGAGTGTAGCCTTTGTAATTTTCACTGCATATTAAGAAACATTACACTCATCCTCTGCTTTGCAATGGAAATATACTTTTCTAAAATAATGGTTTACTTCTGAAAAACAGGAGCTAAAAATATTAAGCTCTTCTGATTTAACTGTATTTCTCACTTTCAGACTATTCCTAATTGTATTTTCCAAAGGAAAACTAAACCACTAAAAGTAAATAGTGGGAAACCTGTTTTTCTCGTTTGGTCATATACATACATGCCTTTTTCTCAAATCCTCAGTTCTGCTACTTCTTTTTCTTCCATATTGATGCTACCTTTGGAAAAATGAATTTAAATTAATCAAAAATAAAAACAGGTTGGAAGGGACCTAAGGAGGTCACCTGCTCCAACTTCCTCAGAGCTACCCCTGCTTCAAAGTGGGGTCTGGTCTGGTGGAGGTTCAAAAACCCCCAGGGAGGGATTGATTTTTCATGGTGCTTCTCCACTGTCATGATGAAGAATACCAATTTCTTTGGTTACAAATTGTTATGATTGCCTCCTGTCTGTCTGCTATGGTGTCTTTCAGAGGGTCTGAAAAAAATCTCCAAAAACTCCCTTCAATAATAGAAGATGGCAACTAGATTCCCTCAACCACCTATAACTAAGCAAATTCTGCTCCATCAGGAATTCCATGAGCCTCTCATGCCCTAACCTTCTAACCACTGTAACAGCTCTCCTCTGGACTTGCTCCAGTTCATCACTTTCCTTACTGGGGTCTCAACATTACACAGTTTTTCAGATGCATCTACTGGAACTTACCTACAAAGTCAGCTGAATAGCTCAGCTCCTCAGTGAAGGGTAAAGAACTGTTCCTGCAACAGATTACGGAGCTCTCATACACTTCCATCCAGTAAAGACCTACAGGTACTCCAACTTCTGGCAAAAGATAGGTACAACTTTCTGCCACATCTGCACAGGAGTGTTTATCTCCTGATCTGGATCCTTTTAAAAGGGTCTTTATATATGACCTTAAGGCTAAATTTCAGGCACCAGTCTCTTGTTTCTTGATTTAAAATCATTCCCATTAGAGTCCAAGGAAGTTTTCCTGCTGCCCAAGGAGAACTCCAGAAGTCCCAACTGCCCCAGCAGCCTGGGGAGTTGTTATAGGGCTGAAGGCAAAACTGCCTGTATAAAATAGCTAAACACAAAGCTGCTAGGAACATATCATGTCCCAGAGTTGTTCATGCTAGGAAGCACCACAAATCCATTGGGATGCAGTAAAATCAATAATAAACAAAACATTTCATCTTCAAGGAGGGATCCAAACCAGAAACTACATTATTTGCTTATGCCCTGGCTCCATAATTTGTAACAGGAATACTATGGGGCCAAACAAGTGGCATTGCAAGTTTTGCCCTGAGGACTGAAGCAGCTAAACAGATCATTTGCAAATGGCTATAAATAACCTACATGTTGATCTTCAGCTTCCTGCAGCCTGCGCCAGTATGAGAAATGACTCCAGGAATAATTCCAGAAAAAAGCCCTGTCCACTTGCTGACTTCCATTCTGCCTTTTGCTTTCATATCCACTTTCAGATAAAATTGGTCCTGTTGGAATACTCTAGCATATTGCAATGCTATGAAAAATCACATTGCTGCTCTGTTTCTCCTGCCTTGGGAAAGAAAAACAATCCTGATATTTCCATCTTGAAGTGCTTTTTCATCCACTTGGTCAATGGGTTTGGATGGAGTCTGAAAGAATGTTTCTTTTCTGCAGAACAATATTGTAAGAACCCTTATCACTTCACAGGTTTTGTGAGTCCCATAACACTCGTTGCAACCCCATTTGCTATAAATTTCTTCCATAAATCTTCAGTGTAACTTTCCTCAAGCCAGGATTACATTCCCCAACACCCTCTGCCCCAGAAAACAACACTTTGTTTGAGCATCCCCATTGGTAACTCTACTGATTGAATGAAACCAATTGCAGAGTCAATAGGAAAAAGTCCAATGGCAACATAGGAAGTCAGGAAACACTGGACAGATCCAGCAGAAATTACTGGGGGGAAAATCAAATGCCTGTATGGAAAGTGTTGTAATTTAGTTTTATTCCAGGTCTAAAAGTGGAAAAACTTAAAGCTTCATACTACTTTACAGCAGCACCGTTCAGTGTCTGCCAATGTTTCCATTATGAACTGCAATTTTCAGGGCTTTATAACTTAGCCATAAAAATTTGCTTTGGTATGAAGCTAGAAATAAAAGCTCTCCACCCAAAAAAATAATTCTCCTCCCTACCCCCCCCCCCTTTTTTTTTTTTTAAGCAGAGAGTTAAATGGAAGTTGGTTATTTTTTAAGCCAACTCACTTTTAAAAAGGTAACTGGTTTTTTACTTTTTGTACTATCACAAACTAGGGATGATGGATGATTTGAAGTTACACCATATGACAAACCACATACAATCCATTATCATTATGCTGCAAGAGGACAAAGCTCTTTTTCGGTTTCGTTAAAAAATGTGAGCAACATTCCTAAGAGATGGGCAGAAGTTATTCTGTGCAACTTTGCTATTGCAAGATCTCATCCAGAGGACTCCAACCAAGCACAACATTGAGCAATAGAAATTATATAGACCTGCAAAACATGACATAAGGCAAGGGTGAAGAATTTAGGTCTCATCTAGGAGCTGAATATCAAGGAATAAAGGACAACCATTTCCCTAAGATGAAAAAAAGAAAAAAAAAAAAAAATAAATAAGGAGAATGGTGATCTCAGATGCTTTCCAGGTTCACTTCCAAAAGTGTAGGGGGAGAAAAAAAAAGGTTTATCTGCAAGAATGAAGTTTTAAATTACATGTCAGTAAATTCAAATGGCAGTGTAGTCATGCAGTGGAATCACCCTCATATTGACCTGGTCATATTACTTAGCAAATATTCCTCTTGAGGCTGGATGATCACTTTGAAGCTGGTGGTGAAATGTAGCACTCAAATATAGGTTACTCACATACAGCACTCAGATATATACCCTGAGGTTTTATGACCAGCTTAAAAAAATCCCCAAATTATCTTTTTTACTAAAGATAATTTGTGGGTTTTTTTCCTTTTTCCTTTGCTTTTGATTTCTAGACTTTTTAGAGCATATTTTCATGCAATTCAGACAAAAGCTTGAAATGCCAATAAGTAAAAATTCTCACAGTCATGACTTTAAATGAGCTACAGCTTTACGAAATACATCACAAAATCATGATATTTGGAATAGAAAGACATAGAAGTTTTTAGGTCTGCATTTAGTCCATTATGTAGTTGGTTCTTTCCACATTTTATTTGGGACAGAGCAACTAGACTGAGCAGTTTATTTTATTTTTTTTTTCACAGTGTGTCTTTTGTTTCGCTTTGCTAAACTAACATACTTTCAAGTTTGCTAAACCAACAATTTTCCAACCTTTACCCAAAGAATTATATCCTATATATCCAAAGCAGCAGTTATCCACAACAGTTTGAACTGAATTTGGGAATCAATTTTTACAGTCTCTTGGGAAAGAATTAAGAACTTCTTCTAAAATTATTACCAAGAAATATTTGCTGGCTTCTAGTTCTATATCTGGTGGCTTATCACAAAGGCTGGGAGTTTATGGTAATTTTAATACAGTGGAAAAACATTGATTTATAATTTAAAAGATTAAAAAGCTTTGAAAAGCTTCTGACCATGTTTAAAATTTGGCTGAGGGATCAGCTGACAATGCACTTTATTGAATGCACTTCACATCAATTTTAAATATTTCTGATTCTTTCCTAAAGAGAAGCTTCTTATCTCCAAGTGGTGGCTGGGGAACAGATCATGACCTTCTGGCCCTCTTGAAGGCTTCTGACATTTTCTATTGCCCCTCTGTCCCCTTAAGTATTACATCTTCTGTGAAATGTGGTTATGGCCCCCAGTCTTTCCTCTGAAGGTTATTCACCATCTCTGCTGTCCTCCCTCACCCCCTCCCAGCATGTCTCATTGAATTGCATCATGCCTGGTATCTCTGATATCTGATTCCCAAGTATTCACTGCCAACTTCAAACACTATTCTGTCTCCCCATATTATTCATTGCTTTTTATCCTATTAAAAAAAAAAAAAAACCAACACAAAAAAACCCCAAACCAACCCACAAAAAATCCCCCAGTAGTACATGCCATTTGTCTTCCAAGAAGGTCACATCCTCTGGGATCCTGTTTCTCATCCATGCGTATTGCTATGACAGCTCATCCCTCAGTGCACCTCAGGTCTTGGATTGCAACACCAGATCCAAACACACTCAAGACCTCGAGGTTTTGTCTCTGCACTTGGGCTGTGCAAGGAAAGCCCAGTTTGTCTCTGAGTGAATGGGCAAGGCCTACTTGCAGCCACCCAACCTCAAAGCATGTTGACAGGCTCACCTTAGTCTGATGCTGACCCCACATGTGATACTCTGGTCATGCATGTGCCACTCATGCCCCTGCAGGCAGAAGAAACTTCTTGAACATTTGGCTCCTGCCCTTCCACTCTCAGTTCTACTCTGAGTCCAAAACACTGCTCACATAAAGCAGCCATGGAGAGAGCTGGGATCCAAGCTGGGATCCATTCCTTGGGAGTGGACTAGATAACTCTTCCCAGATAAGACCAAAGGGAACGCAGGGTGAGCAGCTGAATAATTTGGCTTAAGTGATCTTCAACAGTACAGACTACATTGAAAGTTTGGGTTTGCCTTGAAACATTTCAGTCAACTGCTCTGAGATACAAGCCAAAGTTCTCTTGCAAAATCATGGGTGTAAGGTGCCAGACTTGGTGCACTTACCTGGTAAAAACAGTGTACAAGTCCATGTGCCATCAAACACGTGATGACTGAGCTTGGATTTACACAGTGAAGTCCCAGAGCTGCACAGATTCCTCTGTTGTGGGTCCTGCTCTGGACAGTGCCCCACAGAGCACAGTGCTGCAGTGCAGACACTGCTCTATGCTTCACAAAGGACTCAGTGCCCCCAGGCTGCCCCCACTCCTCATGACCACCTTCCCACCAAGACTTTAACAAAATAGACAGCGAGATGTAGTAGCTGCACAAAGCTCTAATTTTTTAGTCTAACACTTGAGGTTCCCTAGACCACATCTCACCTTCAGCTAAGGAATTTTCAAGAGAAGTAACAAAATGAAGCAATACTATTAGAAGCAGCCTTTGGGTGGGTTACAAGTCACACTGCTGATGACTGAGTAACTTTAATCACCTTCAGAGCCCTGCAACTTCCCTGAAATAATGCAAAATGTTATTCTGAAATGGAATTTGTATGCGGAGAGCAAGAAAAACAGACTTTCTAATTTACCAGACTTACAACTATGATTAGGACTATAATGGTGGGTCAGAATGTTCTCATTACATCAGTGGGTCTATAATTAGCCCCTCTGTTTTTGAGGGCAGTAGTGGCTGTATGAATTTGAACACAAGTGCCCCCTCTTCAGCTGTCAGCATTATGCCATCATTTCACCAACTTGTTTTTTTGAGGTTTCTAAGAAAATAATAATAAAAAGCATACTGCTGAACTTTTTGCCATCATCTTTTCTATCCAGGAGAAGCAGATCTTCAGATGACATGGGGTCAAGCCCCCAGTAACTCCACTCATGTAAGGATGTTGTCTGATGTATTTTGGCACAGTTCAACTGGTCCTAAATGAGCTCCACCAATTTACTGAAGGAACTGGCACAGACAACTCTGCTCTATTCTGTATAGCATTAACAGATCCTCCTAATTATTTATTGAAAGAATATTTTATTTTCCTAAAATAATGCTCTCCTAAAACCAAGTCCCTCCATGGTGGTCTCCATCCAGTGCCTGGAGGTGGATGTTAAGCTGTTTTTGAATGCCTGAAAGTTCTGTGCTCCACCACCAGGTAACCTGACCAGGTCTGGCCAGCCAGCCAGAAGCTAAATGTGCTCAAAGCTCTAGAGATTATGTTGGGCACAAATCTAGGAACACAATTTGTGCCATTCAGTTGCCTCAGTAAGTCAAAACACAATTTTGACTACAAGAGACACGAGCACACACAGATGTACAAGTAAATCGTTATAACACACTCGCTTGTGGTTGTAACACTGGAAGGAATTTGACAAAGTAAAATAAAGCCCATCCTTTTTAGCACCACTTCAGCATTCTATTAAGTACAAAGGGAAGGTTTTAAAGAAACTGCAGTGAGTTAAATTTAAATGACTTGAAGTAATTACAGTAATTTTTAAAACCTACTTTAATAGTGACTGCTATGGGGGAACTCTGTATTAAGCTTTGACACATGAGTTTCACTACAAGAAGGGAATTACACTGATTTCAAATACTACTACATCCAGCAAGCAAAGCAAGTACACACAGTAACAAGATCACAGAAGAGGATCTATGCTATTACTTCTGCTGCAAGTGTAATGTAACCTGTTGTGGCAGCCCATTAAAGCCCTGTGATGAAAAATATGATGGCTGAAGTAGTTTTGTCAGTACTGCTTCCTGTTAAAGAACACAGACTGTCACAACTAAAAAAAAAAAAAATCAGTATTTTCAGAATATTTTTTTCCAAAACAAATACATTCCTAAAGTAATTAATTAATATTGTAAAGAGGCAAAGACAAAAATATTACCCTGTATTACCCTGTCTTCTACTTATCTCCCCTTATATCAATTTTCCCTGGTAAAAGGAAAGAACTAGAAGAGAAATGAAGACAAGAATCCCCAAAGGAACCAAGAATCTCTGTAGCTTTTGAAGATAAAATAAAACTCTTTTCCAGGGTGAAAGGAAGGTTGTTGGGGAGGGTGGTGAGAGAAGGGAAAGAAGAAAAACTTTAGTGAAGAAAATTTTTAAAAATCCCCAAACAAACAAAACAGAAATTGTTGCACCATAAGTTGCATTTCAAACCTCATACAATAAGGGCAGCCAGCCTGCAAATCTGGAAGGGAATTCGGCCCATGTTATTGGTGGATGATTTCAACATAGGCCCAAGGGGAATGCATTTAAAGATCCATATGTTTGCTTGGCACCAAACCAAGTTCCATTAAATAACACTGTATTCATCTACACAACAAATTTAGTTACCATACATTTCATATGAGAACTAATTTGTTTGATAGCAATATTGCTGATGTTTATATTAGTTTACTGTAATGAAAACAGTATTTTCCAAACTATGAACAAATGCATACCAGTAGTTTTACAGTGGCTTAACCAAAGTACTGGTAGTACTTCAAGAAGGGAATTTATACAATATGTATGTTTCTCAGTGCTGCCCATGCCAAACATAGTAAGGGGGTTCCACTGCAAGGATGGAACTTGGTTGTATCACCAGGAGAGCCAACCTAAGTCCCTTCACGGGCCATGGGGAGAGCTGCTGAGGCCAGCAGGGCTACAGGCAATCCCAGGCTTGACAGCTTGCTGGGTCCAAAAATGACTTCAGGAAAACCAAATATTCAGAGCTGGTGGAGTGGAGCATGACACAAGGCCCTCCCTGCTTATGATATTACAGAAATTATGAAGGCAATCACTTAACTGCTGTTTAAACTGAATGTTAAACCCCTAATTGCAGATATGAAACCAAGGACCTTTATATAAAATGTGAAATTCACATACCATTGCCTATCTGGTCAACAAAGCTGCCAAATATTTTCATATACACAAAAACATTGACAACCAAGTTGTGCTATAAAAACACTAAAACATCTTGAGGATTTCACTCAGTAATTCCATGAGGTCTGGCATTAATCAGTTGGACATCTTCAGAAAAAATATATTTCCTCAGTGAGGAAAAAAACCAGTTCTTCCAAGAAAGTCACCTTCAGTGCTTCACATGTTTATATTTTTGCTTAGAGAAGCATCGTTTTTAAAAAAAACAACTGAGAAAGAGCCAAGGATGATTTAATGATGCACTTACTGAAACCTCTGCAAATTGTCCTTTTTGTCAGCTTTTGATATACAAAATCTGCCCTGGCACTTCTAATATTAATATCCATTATTTTCACCAGCACAGTTCTGACTTCTGGTTATGATTCATGCTAAATTATAAATACAAACAGAAGCAGGGGCCACATTGTTTCAAACACACACACACACACACACACACACACACACACACAAATATCTATATCTATATCTATATCTATATCTATATCTATATCTATATCTATATCTATATCTATATCTATATCTATATAATAAATTATTATAAATACTGGCAGCACTATCCTTCATTTGCCATCCAGTTCATTTCTCAGGAAATTATGTTTAATTAGCACGTGGCACTCCACACCACCTCTGTACAAGCTGCAGGTGCCCACAGTACAAAAATTTGTATGGTTCCAAGTGTAAATCTGATGTGATGTGTCATGAAATGAAATGTTTCTCCACAGGCTGACTGCCCAAAAGGAGAAGGAACCTACTTCTAAACAAGCTTTCTCCCCCTTCTCAAAAGAGAGAGGAAGGAAAGTGGGCAGTCAGATGGGCACCTGTAAGTCCTAACTGAAAAACACTGTTGCAAACAAACAAACAAACAAAAAAAAAAAAAAAAAAATTTAATTTCACTTCTGAACCCTGAGTTCTTCATTAAGCATTGATTTAGCCAATTTAGAGTGTAACCTGTTTCAGTGTGGAAACACTGAAAACATCATTTTCTGTGAAAAAAGCAGGCTCAAGGCTTAAATCAAAATGGGTCTATGGATAAACTTGACTTAAATTATCTATATTTTGGAAAGATCCTAGTGATGAAAATGCCATAGTTCTTGCACCAAAGGTCATCAGTCACCCATTGCTATTTCTGCAGTGCAAAAACAATGAAGGGAAGCTCTGTTTTAAGTGTAGAAATTATTGTCTAAATCATGCATTGCACTAACCTGCAAATTATTCCAACCTCCATGGCATAAAAAAGCAAGGACAAAAGAGAGACTCCTCTGATATATAAACATACCTTATGTGGACTAGAGATTAGCAATGGAAGCTATGGAACGGGAGCATGGTTAAGCACTCAATCATTCTTATTACTCTGGAAGCATTAAATCACTGCTTTTGCAATTTTGGCATTCTAGTATGACTAAGATTCATAATTATTTTGGCTGCCCTTCACAAGACCTTGGCTACATTAAGAACTTCACCCCAAACCCCCCAAACTCAAACAAAAAAACTCCATCTTTGAAGCCAGGCTTTCTACATAGATCCATCAGTGGGAACCATAGGCTCTAAGGCAACAGAGATTGTTCACATGCTTGAATATCAGTATTTGGCTGAAACATGCCCCAGAAAGCATTTTTCTACTAAGATCAACTATGACAGCAGGTGATGCTTGCAGTCTGATTAATTTCTGCATATTTTAAAGGTCAAGAAGCAGCAGAAGTTATATTTTTATAAATTTTCTACTGTATACATGACATAACATCTTGATGGTCTCCTTGATTCAAACTGTGATCTGACATACTTGATGTCTATCCCTGTACATTCTTTGTGATCAAAAACACCTTTAACCAACCAAGACAGCACAAGCAAGCAATTAATTCTTCTATTCTTTTATTAGTTGCTGCAGACTACTATATTATTACTGCTTCATGTTGCATTTAATTTAAAACAGCAACTACTTTTAAGAAGCCAGGGTAAAATATGCACCAAACACAAAGTAATGAGCCTATGAAGTGGTGGAAAAGTTCTAAGTATACTCTGGTTTATTTTGACAATCTTCACTGTGTATTAGGACACAGGTTATAAAGCCTCACTGGATTTGTTCTCTGGAATCATGACAAATGACAAATTCCTTGCCATTAGCAATTAATGGTCCAAAAGTAATGTTTAACACTCACTACACAACTGTTTTTAAGCACTTAATAAAGACATACCAACCTTTTGCATTTTTAAAGGATCCTACATATTTGCACTGAACCCACTAAAGATTTTAGGTGCCTCCTCACCAAAGCAGTGGCTACAGCCTTCACATGCCTTAACAGAAGAGTGGAATTGCTGCCCTTCAAGCCCACAAAACTTATCTCGATGACAACAGGTTCTCAGGCTCAATGCTGTGCCATGGGGAATAAGAGACCTTTCTGGAATCACACCACTGGCTCTTCTAAATTATGATTTTTAATCTAGCTGTTGAGTAAGCACAGACCTCACCAAGGCACAGCTGGGTGCTAAGTCCCAGTGCAGTGTGCAGAGAAAGATTTGAACAGATGTGATACGGAAAACAGAACTGATAGTTTCTCTTCTGAGCAGTAATACCAGGTTCATGCAGCAGAAGAGGATTTGGAAAAGAAACAGAAGTAGGAAACTGCACTGGTAATTGTTATTTCCTTTCTCTAGAGTACCCTTAAGCAGCTGCATCTCAAATGAAGGTTGAGTTGAGATGGAAAACTTACGGAACAGGTTTCCCTTCTATGATCTCCCAAACAATCTTCACAGCTGTTCTAGAACATGTGTCAACTGCAAAGAAAACTCATAGCTGCTTTCCTCCATCTATGTCTTTTGTTCTAACATTGTCCACTAGGTTTTCATTTCCCTGTTTTGCCATCTGGATCTCATCTTTATAAATACAAGTTACTTTCACCCACTTGGCTCACTTCATCTGTAGGGACTTGTTAAATGGCTTTAAAGATGATTTACTAAAAAAGCAGTGAAAGATCTAACATGAGAAGAGATTAAATTAAGTAGAGAATTTCTTGCTTTAATGTCAAAATTATGTTACCAATGACTTCTGGCTTCCCACAGTGTTCAGCCAATTTCTGCCTTATTCATATTTTTTCTCTGGCTTTATATATCTGTACAAACACATGAATTACTCAGAAGGCACCCATATTCGCAGCAACAATCAACTCACAAATTTCAAACATCTGAAATATAAATACATAGTGTCAGAAAAGTAGAAAGAAAAGCAGGTCCAAACACTAGTGCTTTGTTTCTGAAGCACTATGGAACACACTAACTGAGCCCAGGAATGAAAGATTTCATTAAATTACTTTTCTCTTGCTTACTGAAATGTGTATTTCACCAAAACAGTGAGTACCAAGCTCCAAGAAAATAATATCAATCTGAATGGATGTACTCAGTCAGTTATTCCAGATACATTTTTAAATGGTATTGAAAGTTTGTACTTTAAAGGAAAATTCTTATCTAACTTTGAAAGGGAAGAAGAAGGTGCCTCACAAGAGTTGCAGTAAGAGCATAAACTAGCATTGCCAAGTAATTGCTCCTGCCTCTTCTGGAGCAGGATAGAGCTGCCCTCCTTCTAGTCTATGTTCTCATATCTTCAGTAGCTCTAGTAGTACAGATCCACACTTGGCATTTAAATTTTGCAATCCCTTCCTCAAAATGCTGTTCAGGACTGTATCTTTAAACAGGACAGAAGCTCAAGTACAAAAGGGGAAAAAAAAAAATGAAAGCACATGAAGTTGATTACTCTTAAAAGTGAAGGACATCTCTTGGCTTAATATTTTTGTATGATCAGGAGTGAAACATTAGGGATGAGCAAGAAAGGTAGCATTCTTTATCATTCTCTTCATCTGAATCTAAATTCAGCTGGTAAGACATACCAGTTCAGGGCTCTGTATGCCCTGGCACCTGGTACAGGAAGTCTGTCCCAACAACAGGCAACCATTTAGTCAAAAGCAATGTCTTTTTGATTCTTAAAAGACTCTAAGAGGCACTTTAAACTCTACCCAGAAATCAACAGGCAGGTCCTGGAGCTGCAGTGCCAAAAGCATTGCAGAGATGCCCTTCTGGCAAGTACCTGTTATTTACCCTGTTTCCGGTATCAAACTAAGAATTAATTTTTTTAAAGTGCAGTAGAAAAGGACCAAGTTAAAAAAAGAGGTCAGTCAGTCAAAAAGCTGCCTGAATTACTTCTGAAACATACTCTCAGATGGCTGGGCTAATTTTAACTGTTAAGGTTTTCATTTGACTAGAGATCTAACAGCAGGCTCACTGTCTTCAAGGACTAATATTGCCTCTGGCTGCTTCTCAATACCAACCAGCAACCCAAATTTTTCTGGGCTAAACTTTAATCTGTCAAGTATGAGCTTGGCACCATTTGGGACACCAGCAGCTAAAGGGGCAGGCAAGTCCCACTGTCCTCACTTCCTGCAAAATGAAGGAAAACTACTGAGTTCTTCAACATCCCAAAAGCAACCACAAAACCTCTGAGATTTGGGACTCTGTTACAGCAAATACCTAATGGATTTCCAGTCTTGTGTCACAATGAATCTCCTGGTAAGAGGGCATTTCACTCACAAGCCAATAAAATGGGAGAAAATAGATGCAAACTGGGGACTTACTGTTTTCTAAGGATGTCAGGACATTTGCAACTGCTTCTCAAACTATATCAGGGGAACTAGGCCAAACCATGTATCCACTGTATTTGCAGTTATTGATATTGCAAAAACAACCAAAAGATCTGGGTTTGGTTTGGCAATATTTTCTATTCCCTCCATGGTATTCCTTCAACTGTTTAAGGCTATTCTCTGATCCTGTTAAAAGCCACCTTGCCAGAAACCTGCCAGTTTCCCATATGAATGCACTTGTCACCAAAATGAATTGCCACCTTGCATTAGTGGTTCAAAGAGCCTCCTGATAGGAGCTCAGGAAGAACAGAAAATGGGGTAAAAAGTGATGCATTATCCCTAAAATACCGCTACTTCACTTGTCAAGGATTGCAATTAGAGTTGGGCCAAGGCAATGTTAGCTCAGCTGCCTCTGAACACACCTGTTTCAATTTAATTTGCAGTAATTAGGAAGCCTAGGGCACCAGGAAAAACTGCTGTTCACTCACTGTTTCAAATAGCTGAGTTTTCATGTACCATTTAAAATGCTGTTTTTCAGAAGAGACTGCTGACTTGCTAATGCTAGGAAAATGAAATACAGCAAAATATTTTTAGCAGCAGGAAGTTGTTACTTGCTACTGCCAATTACATGCCTTGTACTTGAACAGTGACATTTTTTTTCCCCTTGCTTGCTCTTCAAGATAGGTAAAAGCTGGCTGAGGTCTCGGGGCATGAGGATTTGGATTAAACTTAAGTCTCTGGGAGCTGGCTGATATTTCTGGAGTCATAGTCAGTACTGGCAGCAATCTTCTGTGACAGAGAACACAACAGTGTCCCAGATCCACTCCTCAAAAACGGGAAAAGGAGAGGATTAAGCAAGAGACTTGGATCTATTGGCTTTGGCAAAAGGCTGAATAGCTTGTCATGCTAAAAAAATTACTGCAATTGGGGAGTAGAAAATGGGGCAGAGGGGGGAGAAATAAAAAAAAGCATTACAATTACATAAGAATAGATATTTATACTCTGAGTTAATTTATCAAACTGACAGAGCGATGAATCATCCACCATTAAAATAAGGGGATACAAGCTTTCTTTATATCACCATCATTATTTACAACTTTTAAATATTCATGGAGGAGTCAAGTATTCTCATCTTTTAATTTAAAATGGTCTTGCAGGCCAAAAGAAAACTCTTGGCAAAAATAAGTTTCTACAGGAACAGGGCCCAAAGAATGATTTCTTCAAAAACAGGATAGATCTTAGCAATCATGATGATACTTCTTTATTTAAAAATCTACACTGCAAACCACAGAGGGCTCAATAAACTCACACAAACCTAGACCTTCAAGTAACAAAACAATGAGAAAGGGCAATAACAAGGACCTGTGGTATAGCTAGACACAGCGAATTAGGACTTTTTAAAATATAACACAAACGTGATTTTTTTCAGGTGACACACAGCTCTGCTTTGAGGCAAGTTCATTCCCACACGCTGAGAATCCAACTGAAGACAATACAGTTCCTCTCACTGAAATAACCTCAACAGATGCATGCATTTCTACAAGTAAAACTGTATTATTTTAATAATTGGCCTTTTGTTGCTGCAATGCCATTAGAAACAGTGATGCCACTGTATATTTTCTCATCACCTCCCTGCCTAACCCTCCCATCCAAAACAAAACCAAAACCAAAAAACAAACCCCGCAATTATCTGGGAGATTCACAGCAATGCTTCTTGAATATTGCTTTGATTATTTTGAAATGGTTTTAATATTATCAGTTATTACTTTTTGTAGAGTGACGTGTGCTTAAAAAATGGTCAAGAAAACACAAAAAGAAACCCATATAATAAAGTGAGGTTTAGTGATCAGCACCATTTTTTCAGGTGAACTTTATGGAATATAAAAGTGTCTGCCTGAAGCTGTGCTTATATAAGGGATATGGGACACCCATATATATGTGACACATGATTTTAAAACCATGAAAAATCAGAAAGTATGAGGCTGGATCTTCATTTATTCATTTGCCTTTGGTGCTTCAACAGGCAATTTCTTTACAATCCAGGATTTTAATTTTTCTATTTCAGTTCTGCTCAGCTCATGATTGAGGTTTGGAAAAGTATGAAGTGATGCTGATACTCCCAGAGACTTTAACATCTTGTTGGTCTCTTCACCCCATGAGTAGAGAACTAGTTCATCAGCAGTTCCATGGCACTGAAATAATTCTGGAAGAGCATTTTCATTTCTTTTCAAAGCCTAGATGGAAAGGAGACACTGTCAGTCAGATATACTGCCAAAAGTTTCAAAAGAATATTTACAATTACATGGTGACAATTTATTGCATTTACTGATCTACATTTTAGGGGTCATATTGTACTATCTCTATAGAAATAAACAAGGAAATATTGGAAAAAAATGGCCTTCAAATTCCAATACAGTAACTCTTCAGAAATGATAGGGTTTACTTTAAGATAAACCTTAAGATACACCTCTCCAAATAAGAGAAACAGAAAAAATTCATGACAGCAAATGGGGCTCATAAGCATTATAATGCATCACACATTTTCAAAGAATAGTTATGCTTACACAGACTCCTTAACAATTAAGGACAACTAGTAAAGCATTTCATTTGGTAATTTCCTTCTACACTTTAATATTGTACTGTCTGTGCAAAACAAGCGTAATAAAGCACTATT
This sequence comes from Parus major, assembly GCF_001522545.3. Lineage (NCBI taxonomy): Eukaryota > Metazoa > Chordata > Aves > Passeriformes > Paridae > Parus > Parus major. The sequence continues at coordinate 18,650,429 of NC_031770.1, forward strand.
TAAAGACAGTTTTAAAGCCTCACTTCCCTAATACTCTGATTATCTTTTCCTGGAAATGGTGTAAGTTTAGAATACAAATCAACAGCCTCAGATGTATAAACATGTATAGTGGATTTTAATCACCATGTTTTCCATGTAGCTAAGCAGGCTTTCCATAATATCTAATATACACTCACCTGGTAAACAGCAGAGTCTTTATTGAGAAAACTAGACAAGGCAAAGACTCCTGCCAGATCCTGATGAAACCTATATGCCAAATGCATTGCCATTCCACCTCCCATTGAAAAGCCTCCTAGGATGTAACAAAAGAAACAAAGACTGGATTTCTCTTTAAGTCTTTGTAACCCAATGTACAATTTCTTATCTTCAGACTTGTTCCTTTTATACATAATACAACAAAAATACCATCTTGAGTATCATAAAAGTTACAATGATTTTAGAACCACAGAATCACTTAGGTTGGAGAAAACCTCCAAGATCATCAAGCCCAATCTATGACCCAACACCACCTTGTCAAGTAGACCATTGCACCAAGTTCCACATTCAGTCTTTTCTTGATCACCTCCAGGGACAGTGACTTCAGCACCTCCTTGGACAGCCCATTCCAATGTTTAACAACTTTTCTGTGAAGAAATTCCTTCTGACATCCAACCTGAACATGGACACTATATGGCATAGCTTGAGGTTTAAATCAAAGCATGATGCAATTAAGACACTGGATAGCTAAAGCAGTGCTGAAGATTCATTACTGAGAGACAACAAAAAGGAACAGCAAAAATACCATTACTTCAGAAGCCATTGGTGTATGGTCCCTATCAGGTAGCAGAATACTGTGGCCATACATACTTTGACATTAACAAATGAACAGGTAATTTTCACTGCTTTTTGTAGTCAAGTTATTTCTCCCCTAGGCTAGCAGCATTCACACATGAAAGATCTCTATTGTACATAATCAATGAGCATTCTCATTAAACTAGCATTGAGGATATTTTTGTTGCTATACTGTGGGATATATAATAAATAGGGAAAAAAAGCAATGTACTCCCCCTGAGCTCTAACAGGATCTCTGAATTAATGGCCTTCCGTGATCCATATGTCTCTTCAACTACACTAATTCTTTACTGAAGATAATTCCTCAGGGATGATTTTTAAATGACAAATGCTTACTCATTAGGAAAGAAATCCAGACTACCACATTACTTCACAAGGACATAGTACAGAGGCCATTACATTGACTGTATCCAGATAATGACTAGAGTGAAGTTTCCTTTATTTTCTTATGCACAATCTGGCCACTTATTTAATTTCCTTTTGTTCATTCTGAAGAATGCTGTTATCCCAAAACCCCATAAGAAGCACTTGTACTCTAAGAAACCATTTTGCATTTGCTTACAAATAAATACAGACAATGCTTTGTCAACACATAAAATGAAGTCCATTTTAAGTATTTCAGATTACAGGAAGAAAAGCTGCATTGAAAAGTCATTACTAGTTTGTAAATGATTTAATCTTAAAATTTTGTACCCAGTTAGTCACAATCTGGCACACTGTCTGCAATTACTCACCAGCAGTCTTTGACAATGCAGTCACCTTCTGTTTAGAAGAATATTAGGTAATGGTTCTTTTATGTGGTTCATACTACTACAAGAAAATGCAATACAAAGTACTAGCTCTTTGAATTTGATTTGCATGGGAACACCTGAAGTTCATCACCTGATACCACAAACACCTCCAAGAAAATGTCAGAGGATATAAATGTTTCAAAAACAACAATTTGAATAAGCATTTATAGATGCAGACTACTTTTTCAATTACAAGACCAATTTCAGTATATGTTTGATATAACACATCCAAGACATTCTCAGCCGAGAACTCCTACAAGAATTCAAATTTTGAATGAATGAAGATAAAACAAGAGGCAGGTACAGATATTACACAAAACAAATGTATGAAATGACAGAGAGTAAACAAAACTCAAAAGTACATGTATACAGATGATCTCAGCATGAAGAATACATAAACTGTACAGCATTGCTAAGCAGATCACGTCTGAGTGTTAGACAAAATCAAAATGACACAGCAAAATCCAATCCTTAGGGGGGCAGAACATTGCAAGGTCTTCACCAATCTACTTTTCTACTTGAGATCAATCCACTTCCAAGACACACAAAGACTATGCATGGAAATTCAGAGTTTGCCAGTATGTTTTAAATTTAAAAGTACATTCACTTTCAGTTCTCCCCTCATACCGATTTTAATGAGAACTGTGATTAATGCTTCACAACAGTTAAACAGGGTTAGCTTGACAATGCTCAGGATGCCAGTTCAGGAAAGCACCTAACTCTTTGTGTTAACTTCCTGACTCACAAAGGAGGTTTATGTGTAGACTAATAGGGGAGCACATACAAAAGACTCAAGTATGTAAAACACTTCAAGCTGCAGAGAAAGTTCACTCATGGATGCATTCATGACTTCAAATCTGCTTCAGTGTAGTGCTGATTTTTAGGTAACAGCCCTCTGCAATAAGAAGAAAGCTGCTTGTGACTCACCTTGATAGCTGAGAAAGATCTGCTGAAATCACACAGTTGTAACACTTTCAAATTATAGAATTTGAATCAGAAGGAAACTCCCAAGCAATACTTTACTAAAACTAAAACACTCTTTTCTGGAACATAATCTATAACTAAATTCAGGCAATCTCAGGCACAGGATGATGTAACACAATGTGAACAGAAACTGAATTTCTCATACAGAATTTATACCTGATTGAATAAAGCAGAAATCCTCAGCACAGTTGCCATTTTTCAGTGATAAAATATTCCTTTCAGAGCTTGTGAATGGCCTTAGGAGCCTTTTAAACAAAACTCCAGCTCACTTTTGCAAAAGATCTTAATTTGTATTAATTTGCTTCCCATTTGTATCTGTCTGAAACAATAACATTTTCTGTGATGACACTTGAATGTTATATGGGGTTCAGGAAACCAAGTATTTACTTACTGTCAGACTTCAGCTTTATTTGTTTCTTTTTTTGTACTTTGTCTAACAGTGTGTTTGCATCTCAGAAAAGACAAACTTTATTATCCAACACAAAGGTTTATTTTGTATCTCCTGTCCTGTATACATAAGAGAATGCTAAAAACTGCCTTCTCCCCCATGCATCACTTTAGTGGCTGCAATGAGCTATTCCTAAATTCAGAAAATTCTTTAGCTGTTCAATCTTCTTTAAAGAAAAAACATCTCTCTAGCTCACACAGGTTTGACATTTCCAAGTGCATTCCAAACCATTTAGATCTGACTGTAAAATGTCTTAGTCCATTTGTTATAATGATTATGGAATAAGGAAACAATAAATATCACTTCTTCACTCTTTTCAGTAGAATTTTTAACATGCTCAAAGCTGCTTGCCATACTAGAAATCACAGCCATGTGAAAAAAAAGTAGTTGTGAATCATATCTAGTGCACAAACTTTGAAGAAAAAAAAAAAGGAACAGGAGAAGCTAAACCCCTTATGAGATTAGGATTCAGACTTGGGTGTAGAGGTATAGTTTGGGGTGTTTGTTTTAAGCAATATATCTACACTAGTTTCTCTGCAGTAGTTGTTCTTTGTCTTTCCTGTATTTTTCACATTTGTCAGTACAGCTTTGGTAACAAAGTGGAAAGAAATGAATCCTCCAGCACACAGTGCCTGTGCCAGCACAGCACAAGACACTCTTCTGTTGTATAAGGCCACACCAGCACAGTTAGAAATTGTCTTGGCCTGTTCTGTTATTATTACAATATATTACATACTCTTGCCTCCTTTTCATTCCATTCTCACAACATTTTTCATTCTCAATTTCTCCTTTTTTTAGTATTTCAACTTAGAGTTGCTTTAATCAGTTTGTTATCAGGAGTTTCTCCCTAAAGCTACATTCCAGTTTACTTTCCTCTCTCCACAGCAACTTTGTGATTTACCTTCTATTAACAGTAACAGCACAATCTTGTTCTACACATCATCTGCAAAGAAGCTTTCTGTTTTGGCCTTCCATTTTCATCAATGAATGGAATTATTATATACATTAAACAGTGTTCACAAAAGAATATCAGCAAAGAGTACAAATGCCACAGGAACAGCAAATTCCCTTCTCCACAGAACTCCTTAAACACTGCTCCTGTGTTAAGAGCTCAAACATGTACTTTGTCTCAAGTGAATTTCCTCACAGCAGTGATTTTTTTCTTTTAATCTCTTAATGGAACTTTATTAAACAAAAACCTTGCACACCAGCAGAACTGCAATCAATGGTTTCCACCTTTGATAACCTCGTTATTCTGTTTGTTACTTGGTCTTTACAAGAGCAACAAACTTGAGTCTTTACAAGAACAAAGGCAACTTCCCTTGAGTGGTTCAGCCACTTGATCTTGTTAGGAACATGAATCAATTTGCTCCCCAACTTTCTCACCAGTCAAAACACATTTTGAAATGTATATTTAAGTGGTACAAGTTTTACCACTTTCTAGTAAAAACAAGTGTACAATTGTTTCAAACATATCAACTCGTAGTAAAACCAGAACCACTTACACTTTTATTTTCAACTGTTATGGGTAATAGAGGGGAACCCAACATGTGTGCCTAAGGAGTCGTAATTTTTAGCACTGTAAGCAAAATAAAATCCATGAAAACTCTCAAATCGATTTTTATTGAGATGTTACTCTACCAATCTATGGCTTCCTTCATTTACCCAGTGTGTTTTCTTAGTTGTTTCTAGAGAAGATGACAGCACTACCCTGCTGCAACACTTACCTGTCACTTTTACAGTCAGCATAACTGCACAACATAGGAAAAGGGAAGAGAACAACCTATCCTTTCTGCTCAATGTATTTGTGACTCTAAACTGAATCACAGAAAGAAAGGTGGAAAATAGCTCTCTAAAGCAAAGAGTAGTGAAGCACAGAAACAGGTTGCTGTTCTGCAGAGCTGTGAACCTTTTGTCAGCAGAGATCTTTTACAAGAAGTCAGAAAAGTAATGGCAAGGATTTGTCTAAATAGAGATGAGCCTGCACTGGCACATGAAAACAGAATAGCAAATGTTGTGAAGTCTCACTCTCCTACAATTCTGTTGGCACAACTGTGAAAAAAGCACAGGTTAATTTGTACCCTGTGGCATGTCTGCTCAACTCTCAAGCATTCTAAAAGCCCATCCATCCACTGGATTTTGCACTGAACTCAGGCATTTATTAAAGATGAGTAAGGATATGTTTTCAACAGTTCCTAGTAAGGCTTAAAAGATCAGAACTTGATTCACTTTATAATTATTTTCTTACTGAAGTGATTATCTTCTTTGTGATGACAATATCATGACTGAATTATTTTTGAGTCTATTGCTATGAATCTTATTTACTCCTAATCTTCACTATCATTTGCAAAACCAGTCATTTGCCATACTGAGAATGTGTCACCTTTCAGAGTTTTAAGATAATATTAACATTGACACCACCAAATGCTGGGAAATGAAGTAACAAGTAATGGACTACTCTTCATTAAAATTAGCATTGCACCTCCTACTGAAAGACTTATGAAGGAAACAGAAAGATTCATTTGTTAATGTCTCTTCTTACTTCCTGATGCATGAGCTGGAGTAGCAGAGATCCAAAAGAAAAACATGGCCAGTTCAGATACCAAAAAAAACCCCTCAAAACCAAGAGAAGCAAACATTTACCCCAAAGAATAAATGCAAGAAAAATTTACATTGATGCACTAAAAATTAATAAAATGTTGCAGGTATTATGGGGCAGATGGACTAACAGTACTGCTTTGAACCCAGAATCTCAGGCACAAGTTACATAAACCACGAAGTCACATAATGGGAGGTACAGAAAGAGAAAATTCATTTGAATTGCAGAGATAAACAGCAAAATAAATCCACAAATTTACTGTGTAAGATCAAGGCTGTAAGCACCTCTGAATGGAAGAAAAAGTCCTCCTAATAAAGACAGAAGATACAAATTAGGATGAGTGACAGCAATAGGCTTAGAAGCCAAAAAAATAAAATGCCAAGACTGTGGGTGAAATAGTTTGCTCGACACTTTAACGATTTATTGTTGGAAGTTTTTATCTTCACATATTTATAGCATTTGCTCTCTAGGGTGTCAAATCCAAGATATTCCACCTCCTCCATCCCATTCTCACACACACTGAGAGAGAAGGAAATGCTAATATTTACAAGCAGCACAGAGCTTTCATGTTACTTCCACCATGGTTCAGTAGCTATGTAAGAAGTCCAGCAATAAACAAAAAGTGGTTGTGTGTCTTGTGTTATTGTTATAACACAAGGCGTCAGGAATCATGCATGTGTTTTCTGGCATTTAGTCAAGTCTACAGGACTGTTATGGAAAGTTTATTTTCACTGGCTGCTTACATGAGTGACTACAGGTGGCAGAGACCAATGTGCTTGGATCAGCACTTCTGCACTACACAAAAAGTGACCTGTGAAAGCAGGAAAGCAGTGCTAAATTAAGAATAAAAAAAGAACAAAAAGACTGCCTTTCACCAACGTGTAGCTGACTACAGTGAGCCGTATCAAAATGCTCAAAAAATGAGAGGGGCATTTCGTTCAAGATCTTCTTGAATAAGATTATTGAAATCTTGAACAGTTTGCACTGAAGTGGACTTATTTTACAGTGCACTATCACTATGGAAGCAGTTAAAAAAAACCCCAAAACAACAGAAGAACCAACACAAGAAAACAAAAAACAAAACCACTGCCACCTGAAAAACCAACTTAGCTTTAGATAGAAAAAGAAATGATTGTCCCATATTTTAAACTGTGGCTTGTTTGGCCAATTCAGCAATGAACTCAGGCATTTATAAAGAAGAAATACATCCTGTTTTTAAAGAAAGGATAGTATCAAAGCTCCAAGTGTCAAAACTTGACTAAATTTATAACAGTCTTTTATCTCCAAAGTCAATATAAACCTACTTAAAGGACTATTTACAAGGATAAAGGCTTTAGCCAGGAAGACCAGTAAGAGTAACTCAACAAGAATGTCTGGCTAAAAACTAAATGCCATTATTAAATTCTGGGGATGATATAATTATTTTTTTGAATAATTATGTATTGCTGTTAGTCTCCCTTCCTTCCTCCTCCAAGATCAGGGGAAATAAAGCTTAATCAGAAGTCTATTTCCTTCAAAAGACTTGTGTTAAAAGGAAAGCAGCTCATGAAACTGTTAGGAGATAGGAATGGGTAGATGAGCCATGCCACAAAATTAATATGGATGTTTTAAAAATAAGACTTCCTTTAGATCCAGTAAACTAAGTAATTTATTTCTATAGAAGTAGAGCATAGAGCAGCTGATAAAAGCAAGGTTGCACCAGAATTTTTCTTGGTAAAGAAGAGAGGAGTGGCACTGTACAACCTGGATTCTATCCTCAGCTCTAGAGTTCTTGTCTACAAGCAGCCACCTGTGGATTTCAGAGCTATTGAAGCAAACAATGCAGGCTACAACTTCTTTCAGAGAAAATGCTCTTATTCTCCCACTGTCCTGAGCCTTGTGGAAAGTCTGAATGGCTCAAGAAGGGGAATCATCCCCCAGAAGACCAGGTATTGGGCTTCTCATTTTCCATGTTCGAGAGTCCACTGCTGCTCCCCGTCTCTTCCCACTTGCTCACCTTTGCACAGTGCTCCTTCAGATCTTGCCTTCTTATCCCACACCTCTGAGCTGTCAGCAGCTGCCCACCTTCCTGCTTGCCTAACACCTCGCTTGCCCTCATCCAACAATATCTGACACTCACCCTCAGCCTGTAATTTCTAGTCCTCTATTCCATATAAAACCATAACCTTCAATCTTGTTACACTCCTCATAGTAATTTTGTTTTCTTTCCAGTCATTAAAACTCCCACTTACTACAAAATGGTCACTTAACCCAATTCTCCTTAACCCTTTGGGGAGCATTTCATTCCCTTTAAGTACCTTCATATGACTGCTCTGCTCTTTGGTTTCTGTGGCCCTCCCCAAAAACATCCCCACTGTTCTTCACAGACTCCCAAGTTGTCCAGTTGCTTCTCTCAATTATTTTGTCCCCCTTTTCCATAATAAGGTATGTACCAGTACTGCCATTATGGATCTCCAACATGACTCAACAGCACTGAATGAACTATGAATTCACAGCAAAATTTCACTCTGGTTTGCCTCTGCTATAAATGTCTTATTTTTTCCCTTTACCTCACCAAGACTGCCTCCTCCAACTCCATGGTACCAGCAGTGACAAGCCCACTGTCTGCACACCATCTGTTACCTTAGGCTTCATCTTCTTGTACCAGATGGATATTCCTGACATTTTCAAAGAGAAGTCTAAAAAGATCAGACTGAACTCAGTTATCTAACATTCTAAGCAAGTAACCAAACCTTCCATTATCTCCTGTACACCAGTCTCCCAAAGAGAAAAATTTCAGGCCACACATTTCTCCTTTTCAAGTGGACATTACAGTTTGGTGCAGACATACTGACTTGGCCTCATATTTTCTTTTGACCAAAAAAATCACTGCATGGTTTGGGTTGGAATAAACTAAAGATCATTTGGTTCCAACCCCCTGCCATGGGCAGGAAGTCCTTCTACTAGACCAGGTTCCTCAGGGCCCCATCCAACCTGGCCTTGAACACTTCCAGGGATGGACCCCCTCAGCCTCTCTGGGCAGCCTGTGTCATTGTGTCACCACCCTCAAAGTAAAAAAAATTCTTTCTAATATCTAATCTAAACCTACACTCATTCAGTCTAAAGCCATTCCACCTTCTCCTATCATTACATGGCCTTGTAAAAAGTCCCTCCCCAGCTTTCTTGGGGGCCCATCAGAGGTCTCCTCAGAGCCTTCTGTTCTCCAGGCTGAATACTATAAATCTGCAGAGTGCCTTTACAAGAGTCCTAGTTTCCTGTAAGAAAGAATGCCAGAAGATGGGCAATTATTTGCACAAAGTTCTATCTAAGACAATTAATGTTACCTTTATGCAGAGAGACCTTAGAGGATCCCTAAGCTTCATTCTTCACTGCGTCACACACTGGTTAATCATCAAAAACAGCGCAGAAAAGGCACAAAGTTTTTGTGGAAGAACACTTAATCTTGTACAGCCACAAGTGATACAATTTTCCACTACCAAGTTTCTTATGCATCCACATGAGTCCCCTTCTGTACTTTGGACAAAGTAACTCAAGGCTGCCTTATTTTGCTTCTTGCATAAATACTGGACTGAACCATGAGGATGTATGCTTGTAGTCTCTGTCAGGTGGGGAAACAGAGCTCTCAAGAGTGACAAAACAAGTACAGTTATTTCTGATTAATATGTGAGGAATGCAAACACACAGAGACGGGGACTTCCAAAGAATCTACGGGATGAAACACTCAGTGCATGCCAACTCCCTTACTCTACTTATGACTTGGAAAACAACCTTCATACTTTGCAGTCTGGCTATTTCTAATTTTGAAGGCTACAGAGCAAAGGAAAACAGCCTAGTAGCACACTGGATCTGTCCACAGAGCATCTCCAGCTTGCTCAACAACAAAGCACCTGCACTTCTCCAGCTGCTTCCAAGCCAGCAGGTGCAACAACACAGATCAAAGGGACTCTGTCGACAGCCCTCCAAAACAATGCACTCTGCAGCCAGGGCAATGAGCCAGAAAGGGAAAGCAAGCACAGGCCTTCACAGAGCAACATGGGGCTGGACAGGGAAAACACACCAGGCTGAATGGTAGTGGCTTGACCACGCAAGATTTTGATGGCATGACTCAGTTGGACATACATTTATAAGATCCCACTTTAAGAGTTTTTTCCCAACCTGAAATAGTTTGTGGTCTAGAGATGGGACACGGAGCCAAGGACTTCTGAATTCTCATTCTGTCTCTGCCATTGGCTATTTCATCACCCTCAATTCCTGTGCCTCAATATCCCACCATCTATTTCACAAAAGTACTGTGAAAGTTACTGGAAATTTGTGGAAAGAGAAATAAAGATAGACACATATGAACTATTACAGCTAATACTTCATTTGTTATCAAGTGTTAACCTTTAGTGCTGTGTAACATGCACATTTTTCCTGCATGAATTAATTTAACCCAAAATTATTAGAGCAGTAAGGAAAAGTTCATGATTATTTATATGCTTCATCTCCAGTCTCCAAAATGCACGTCATTTTTGGAAAGTGTACTTTTCCATCCTTGAAAAGGGCTTAAAGGAAATAGTAAAACTATGTACTTCTCAAAGTAAATCACTGCCCACTCTATTTTAAATAATGATTACAAATGACTGTTGACAATAAAAACAGTTTTACATTCTGAGGATACTGCTTACAGTCAGGCACATTCCCCACCTGATAAGGGTTTAAAAAAGGATTCAAAGTTGCTGAGGATTGGCTACTGAAAAGGCTGTTCAGCAGTTTCAAGTCATGCTCATGAGCCTTCATGATAGAGTAAACTCAAAGAAGATGGTCTCTTAACCATTAAAAAAGCCATTAGAATAAGCACATTATAAACAAATCTCTTACCTATGAGTATCCTGTTTTTGGCAATGCCGTTCTTAACCTCATCATTGATCAGGTCTGTAAGGCCCCGGCACATAGAATCAATGCTTTCAATGTGTTCAGGACAGTCATTACAGATCTTATACCTGTCAAACCACACATTGGAAAAGGCTCCTTTCATAGGTGTATATGGCCTGGAGTGGTGGAAGGAAAGAAAACAAATGATTAACCAAGCACAGGATTAAAAGCCTTGAGCATATATAATGAATAAAAATGATTCTGTGTATCTCCAGCAAAGCAGAGAAAAACCTCTTTGAGATCTAACTGCATTTACATCCAGTCACATTGCATTTCCTTGCATTAAAGTCATGGTCCTTCAAGAATGAAGCCAACATTTGGAAGCTATGTAAAATTTGCAGTTTTCAGCCAGTTCAATGTTAAGGTTGGTTAGGTCAGCTAAACATTTTAAATCTTTAAGCCTGTCAAGAGGTCCTTAATCCTAAACAAAGTTAGGGTTGAAATCCACGCTGGAATATGACAAACTGAAATAACATCTAAACAAGATAACTTTATGGAATTCAATTGCCTAATTCTTGACAAAACTGAAAGAGGGTGGGTACTATGAACCTCTAGGTACTAAAAACACCTGCCAATTTTTCTTTGTGTCAAATAAATACAGCCATCCTTATCTTAATGGGGAAGATATCTCATAAACATAACTGAAAGAAATGCCATGTGCTTACTGGACTGGTGCACATACAAGAGATATGACACTCCCCACCATAATACTGCATTGTCTGAATGTTATTTTAAGTGCTTCAACAAGCTGCCCAAATCTTAGATAATCAAGAAACCTTCAATTCAAAGAAGACTTTTCTTTGGTTTTAAATAAAGATGATTAATAGAGCCCTGAAATCCCAAGAAAGGTGATCTAATTGCCTTGCAATGGCCCTACAATATGTTACAAAACATACTGCTATGAGATTGATCATCTCAAACAAAGCCCCTTGAAACCCTTATTTGCTATGTTCGACCAGGGCAAATTCTTCATTTTTACTTAAGCTTAGATCAGATTATAACCCTTATCCACAAAACAGACAGATTTTGATATATTTCTGGATGGGAAAACACTGAAAATGCTGAAGTTGACTTCTGTGCTGTCTCTGGAATTTTTTCAATACTAGGATTAAACAAAACCACAACTAACCTAAAATGAGAAAGCCCTTAATTCAGTTATTCGTAATGAAGGAACAATTATGCCTTTATTAACATCAAAGAGGCTTCATATATGTAAACAGTTATTTCTAAACCAGTACACTAGGATGAGTGTTCAAGATAATAATATTTGCACTATTAATATTAATATGTGAATTTTTAATTAATTAATTATATTATTAATAAGTATTAAAAATACTTATTATTTATTGGTCATAAAAGTAAAAAATGAGAGAACATAGATTTTCTTCTGCCTGTTGTCATGAACACAAAAATAAAGTCCATAACTTAAAAGTTGGTAAGAAAAATATACTGAAAGAGGCAACAAACAGCGACAGATAGGTACAAACAGAAATACTACAGGTTCATCTTTTTCAGCAGAGCCTCAGGGTACCTAAAATGTACCATTATTGAAAGTGCCATATAATATGTGGTCCAGTGCCTGAAGTAACCCCTCATTTCCTTAATTCAAAACAAACTGTACACTTAAGCACCAGAATTCAAAATACTGAGCTATTAGTTTCCAAGGTATCCCTTACCTGTCTATTAAAAAGTTAACTCCAAAATTAAAAGGAAATTCAGTGGAAATATCTTGGACAATGAGCAACCTAAAGCTACGTTTAAAAAACAGTATTAAAATCCTTTTGCTTTTTTATTGTCTTCTCTCTAGAATTCTATCTCCAGGATTGCTCCGAATGAACTGATCAACACCTAAGAAATAAGATTACCAATACCTAATTCACAAAAGTCAGTTTCTAAGAGGAGACATTCCAGTCAAATCTATCAAGAGCAGAATCAATGGAGTTTCTGGAAGTCTCCTGGACAATGTGATGTACAACAGACGAAATGCCAGGACAAACAGCATTTAAAAATCCATGATTTAACCTTCTCTCAAACACTCTTACATCAGACCTGGTTAAAATGCTTAGCAGCCAGAGTGCTTCATTTCTAGTAAAGTCAGACTACCTAATACTTGCATAAAAAAAATGATGTAAAAAGTTTTAGTATTACTACAGCAGGTTGACCTGAATTTATCATTACAGCAGGTTGACCTCCAGGATTTACATGGAACAAAGATACATACATATACTGCATTACAGCAATTTACTTTTATATTCCATAAATATTAAAACATGTGTCCCCACAACTAAATGACAAGATCCTGACATTTAAAACAGGTCAATATTCATCATGAGATTATAATACTTGATCAGATTTTGAAACTCAGGACTTCTATCTGCTTTCTTTGCAAATTCTTCCTAAATCAGATTGAAGACCAATGTCTTTCAAACCCACAGGAAAAGACCCCCAAGCAAACAGACAAGTGCCTTTCATCTGCTTCAAAAGCATCCTTGCAAGCACTCTTGAGTTCTCAGAAGTGCATTAAAAATAACCTTTACATAAAGCAGAGAAGTTAGATTCTTTTAATGGTTCACCCAACTGGCACATCTGTTTTAGTCATTCACCTTTTTCCTTAAATAATCTCTTTATTAGCTGGCACACTACAACTCAGACATTACTACGGTAAACAAATATGTTTGGCATGGAACCATCTGTAGAGCTCCAAGAATACAGCACCAAATTTTTTCATACAATTAAACCACAAAAAAAAAAAAAAAAAATCTCTATGTTACAGTGACATGAAAAGTTGGACTGAAATATGCAAAAGCAAAAAAAAATACAGAGTGGAGTGAAAACTCCATCCAGCAAGATCAACATGGTCAGTTAAGGACAATGTCAGACGAAAAAAATCAGCTTTAAGTTTGGAATGTTTTTTGCTTTCTTAATTAAAACTCATACCATTAGTCCATCTGTGCCTCTCTTTCTTTATTGTCTTAAAAAATAAAAATTATACTAGAAATAAAGTTCTGTGTCTCTAATACTGTGTGCTGTTGAAAATGGGAATGAAAACATGGAATTTTAACCAAGTGGTGTGGGTATTTTTTCTTATTTGGTTTTAATGGGTGTGCATGAGTATGTTTTGCTTGTTCGGAGCACATAAAAGATTCAAATGCATATAAGAAAACTAGAATCAAGAATCCTCTCTCTGGGTAGATCCAGTTTCCAAACTTGTATCCATTTTTAAGAGACAAAAGAAAAAAAGTTCAATTTGTATTAATTTCTCTCTTAAGATTTAAAAGTTAGGAGAACAGACAGCAAAGGAGACATGGCTAATATCAAACATTTGAGAAACTGTAGGAATTAGAGGACTGGAATCTTTAAAATGCTTCCCAACATCCCCAAATCACTCTAAATCATGTTTTCTGATTACTTTATAGCTCCTATTTTTAAGTATGTCTTTGTAGATCAATATACCTCTTGCATAAGAGTGCAGTCTCAAGAGGATCCTACACAATACTTCAATGCCTTAAAAGGAAAAAATATCCTTTAATATCTTTGTAAGTACTTATCATCCTTTCTATCTCAGAAGTCATGTTCACTGCTGATTTCACTGCAAAGTTTCAAAGCAATACATAGCATTACAGATTTATCAAACTCAACACAGATTTGCTTCTGCTAACCTCAGTTCTATAATACTGAAGAAAACATGATGAAAGTAGGTAGTAGCAACACCATCTACTTCCACCTTTCTGAAGCATGAATATATCCTCTAGACCTTCTTATTCATGTTTAGAATTGTGCCAGTTAGTCTGAAATTATCTTAACAGAAGTGGAGAGTAATTCAATGATGCTACAAAAGGTTCAGTTTTCAATTTCAGATCTCAAACCATGGTGAATTTCATCTCCAAAATGATGCTATTAACATAGTGATTCACATAAAACTACAGGTGGTTTTGTTCATTACTCAATAAATCACAGTCCCTATCCAACATTTTAAGTTAGAAGACAAGCCAGCGGTTCTAGCTGCTTTAAGTAAGAGTAGAAGACAGCACACTGATAAATGACAAATATTCTTCCCCCAACTCTTTCTCCTGATACACAATTGCATCACTGCCTTCATGCTCAGCACTATGATCACCCTGAATTAGCAGACACATAAACCCAGACCACTGGTGCTGGCTTACAGGCTTCCAGACAGAACTTCCCAAAATGTCAGACAGAACTGGAAATTTATAGTGAAGTTGGGCTTCAAGATTGAAATAAAGACAAAGAAAGATTAAAAAAAATTTACTGAAATCCTCAATTTTTCTTGCTTCCCAAAACCATCTCCTCTCAGATAGGAGGTAGGGCCTCTCATATCGTAACATTGTCTTTCAGAAGACAAAAAAAATCTACAGGGCACACTATCATAGTAGTTCCACATTGCTCTGGTGAGAATCCAGCTGGAGAACTACATCCAGTCCTGGAAGCCTCAAAACAGGAAAGACATGGATCTGCTGGAGCAGGTCCAGAGGAGGGCCACAAAAATGATCAGATCACTTCTCCCCACAAAGAAAGGCTGAGAGTTGGGTTTGTTCAGCCTGGAGGAGGTAAAGCTCCAGGGAGACCTTATTGAAACCTTCCAGTATTTAAAGGGACTTATAAGAAAGATGAGAACACATATTTTAGTGGGACCTTTTGCAATAGGACAAGGGCGGATGACTTTCAGTTTGAAGTGGTTGGACTTAGACAAGATATAAGGAAGACTGGTTCTTAAAATAAGGGTGCTGAAACACCAACACAGGTTGGACAGAGATGGTAGATTCCCACCCCTGAAAACACTTAAGGACAGGCTGGATGGGATTCCAAGCAACATGATCTAGTTGCAGATGTCCCTGCTCATTGCTGGGGGTGGGGGGGTGTTAAACTAGATGACCTTGAAATGTCCCTTCAAATCCAAAATATTGAGTGGTTCTAGAAGCAAGTCTTGACTCTCTTAAAGCTGCTGGCAGGTATTTCAAATGAAAGCAAGTTAGTTCCTAATTCCAAATTCTCTCATAGCATAATGTCACTGCTGAATTTCAGGACTACATTTCAATAGAAAATTTAGGTCCAAAATATTTAATATTTTTAATTCCCACTATCTGCTTGAAGCAGAAAGCAAATTTTAAAAGAAATGGGGAGGAAAGCAGAGTATCAAGCTAGTCAAATAGGAAATATAAACTGGAAACTCTAGTCCAAGGTACATCTTGTGTTAAACCTGAGGGTCAGCATATCTTAACAATGAAACTTTGTGGTATGGTAACAGAGCATACGAAGAGTCCAAAATTCAAGCAGCTTTAACTTAGAACTATAAAAAAAAAATGACTAAAAGGAAGGCAAGAGTCATCTCCATGAGGAGCAATTTTGGCTGTTCTCCAGAAAAGGCTGTGCCTGTTCACTCAACCACATGCAAATGCTTTTGATAGAGTTGTTCTGGATGCACATGGTCTGAAATGAGAGCTGACTGAGCTGGTACAGAATGGTTACCTGAATAAATACCGTGCTGACAGCTTTTGTTACTTGAGACAAATCTTATTCATTCAAGACAAAGGGAGCTGCAACTGAGTCCGGCATAAAACTCAGTGGGATAAATTAAGTTTGTTTCTGTTTCTTTGTTTCTGTTGGTTTGCTGGGTTGATTTTGTTGTTTGGGGGATTTTTTTTGGAGAAGGTGGTGTAAATTCTGGGGATTGGTACTAATCAGAGAACAGCAATAATTTTATGGTTGAAAAGACCATAAAAGACCTTTAATACACATTGCCAGTTCCTCAGCAACCAATAGTGGCTGCCTTACAAATTAGCTGAAAGAGAGTGGCAAGAGGCAAACCAGGGTCCAATCTGCATCAGTTCTCCATTATGGGGTCTGAAAGGCACTCTGGGATTCAAAGTGGCATCTTTCACAAGCTGGTGGCAAACAACACTGAGGATG
Organism: Parus major; assembly: GCF_001522545.3. Taxonomy (NCBI): domain Eukaryota; kingdom Metazoa; phylum Chordata; class Aves; order Passeriformes; family Paridae; genus Parus; species Parus major. Next base: position 18,666,924 of record NC_031770.1, read on the forward strand.
GATGAATGACACTAGCTAAGCACAGAAATCCTTTGAAAGACTGCAAAGCAAGAGCACAGAATGGCACATAACTTAGAAATCCACAACTGCTTGTTGAAAGGGTGATATAAAAACCACTCACTCCAATTCTTCTGTACTGGAAAACGGTTGAGGGAAGAAAAACAAGAGGAAGGATGTCTAAGAGCACAATGTAGTAAAGGGAATTAGAAATCCAAGATTATTTCCATCATGTTCTAATTTGTTTTCCCCAAGCATGACTACAGTTATCTCTGACATGATACTGTTATCTCTGTGTTTAGTGCATCCCACATGCTATTTAGCATCTGATGTAAGCATTAGATATATGCAGTTCTCCTCACCTAATTCCAGAGCAGAAATAAAAGGAAAATACAAAGTTTATCCAAGCATACTTCAAGGATTATTATGCAGAACACGTTGAATTTTTACTTAAAGGAGATGAAAGAACCACACCATGATACCAACCCAAACCTTCCCCATTTCTCCCTCAAGCTCCCACGTTTAAAAAAGACTCCTTTGTCTTAAATTTATGAATGAGGTTAGGGCTTACAAAAGTCAAGGATTAATAACATTTGCTTGAGCCAAAAACAGTATGATAGGCACTGTGCACACTCCCCTCCAATCCATCTCAAGTCCGAGCTGCAGTACCCCTGCTGCTTTTCCAATCCGAGGCCTCTCACAGGCAGAGGCTGCCAGTGGAGCTGAGTGGTGCCAAACTGTCTGGTGGTTTTGTGATAGAGCCAGATGGGGACTATGGTGAGATGAAGCTCATTTCCACCCATGAGCTGAGCAAAGATGGGGATTTAGGTGAAAAGATGGAGTAGTGGGCCTTTCAGTCTTTACCAGCCACATAAAGATAACGGAAATCAGAACAAATTGGGGCCACCCCCAGACAACAAATTCTGCACAGAGACTTATGTCCCACAGAAAGGTTTGTTGAGTGAATGTCAGAAAGATCCATAAAATAGCCAAGTAGTATTTACAGTTGATTTTCTGACTTGCAGAAGAGAAGGACTGTCAGAATGGAATGCAAGACAATGCAAAGAATCTTTGGCCGAGATTTTTTCAGGGAATTATAGAAGGCAAGGTATATGTATTAAAACAAGCAGAGCCTAAATGGTTTTAAATTTACCACGTTAGCTCCTGCAATGCCAATTTAAACTATCACTTTCTATTAAAAAAAAAAATAAAAAAGTTTAAATTGGGTGGTATTCAGTTCTGATTTAGAAACTCAATAGAAACCTAATGTTTAAGTCACAGTTGTAGCAGCTGAAACAGTATTTAAAGTTGTAGGCATCCTGACCCAAATAAAAAGGGAAAAAGGAAACCCTTTCCTTTAAAACTATTAGTGTAGACGTGGCTTTAGGGATTGCATCAGCTACTAGGGCTCCAATTTGAGCTTGTTTTTTTTTTAAAGATATATATTAACATTACAATGGAAAGAAAATAGAATTGTGTTGTGTTTAACAAATTTAATCTATGTGCAGAAGCACTAATCTTGACAGAAAGCTAGATATAGCTAAAACAAGTTCTCTACTCATTTTTAAGTATCCCAGTAGGCTATATTACTATATTACAGAAAAAAAAACCAAACCAAACCTCCAAGAAATGTGTAAAACTTTCAATTTCTAAAGCAAAATTTACATATGTCAAGTAAATGCAGTTAATTTCCAAACATATTCCAAATTCAGGTGTCAGTACTCTCGCTACATCACATCAAGTCCTCAAATCCACATATTTTTTTCATTTTTCTCTAAGCATACTTTTTACTATATGTGGTTTACTCAGTATTTTTCCAAGTTTTCCTTCTTTAACTCTAAGTTTCACTATCCACATTCTGTTATTTTTGTTCAGGAAACAACCAAATATGAGACTCACTGCACTTTCCAGTGTGATGGGGGATAAGTGAGACAAAATGCTGCAAACACTGCCTGTCCAGGGGGCATCAGCTGATTGCTGTCTGTACAAACCTTGAATATCACAAAAATGATTGAAGAAAAGTAAATCTCTTTTAAAAAAAGAAGTGTGACTTTTTTCAGAGACCTATAGAGTAGAGTAAAAAACAGTTTTATAAAATGTAGCTCCATAACATTCCACTGCTTTTACCCATAATCTTCTCTAGTGTTTGCTGAAATCAATGCTAGTGGAGCCAAAGAACATATTTCAGAATTCTTCCCAATTATATGTTGGACTGGTTTTCCAAACTAATTTTCAAATATATTGACTTTTGAATCAAAACATGTCTGAACCTCTGATGCTGTACAAATTAAAAATATGCATGTTTCAGCACCTGGGATAAAATCTAAACAAAACATAAGTATAATTCAAATCCATTCTTCACAAAAAAATAAAAAAATAAAAAAAAATTCAATGTTGTGTTGAAAAATGTGAATTCCACTGCTTTTCAAAACTCTGTTGAACAGACATGAAGAATGCATAAGACCATATCTACGCATCTATCAGCAGAATAACTTCCATCAAAAGAAATTATTATATCTATTATATAATTAATATATACATGTTATGTTATGTTATATATTTTTCAAAGAAAGGAGGTATTCCCAACCTGCAGTTTATCCTGCCAAAGCCCCCAGCTTTGCAGTTATATCATCAAACCTGCTTCTACTGGCATAACTACTTCTTCTTCAGAGAACATTTGATGTGCATGTGCAAAGCTATCCTGGAAAAGAGAGGAACTCAGAGAATGAAGTACATCCACATTAACAGTATTTTGCTAGAAGAGCACATTAGTCAATCCTAGGAGGGTGTTGCCAAGCTTTAAGATTTTCTTTGATTTCATCATCAGCACAAGAACCTGCAGGCAAGTTTTGCACTGACAGTGCAGCTTAGAGACCCACAGAGGAGAACTCTCAGCAGCCTGACTTTCAGCCAGCACATTCCTCAGCCTCTACGTGGGCAAAGAACCTGGTTTCAGAATCTTCTCAGCAGATCTACACACCCATAATCACCCAGCTATAGGTCTCACCAACAAGGATGCTATAGGTCTCACCTTCCCTGCTGCCAGAAACATTTGGAATTCTTACCAAAACATATACATATATAAATATACACATGCATAAAACCAACATATTATTTTCAAGTTTAATTACTTTAATGTCTGCCATTCAAGTTTGGAAGTTCTAGGCCTTGCCTTTATTTTCTGTGAAAGAAAGGAAGGCAACTGTTACAAAACCATCTCAAAAAAGCATAGTGTGGTTTGTTCTTGAATACCAAAACAATATTAAATAGGTCTGTAAATGCTTTGTTATTTTGGTTTCATGCAATGACATGTATCATCAGAAACTTCAGCATTGCTGCAAACAGTGCTTAGGAGCATCTGTTTTGTCTTACTGTGTCAGCTAGGGCTGTTTATCAGCAACAGACAGCTGTACACAAAAGTGCTTTGATTGTTAAAGACAAACAGTGTGGGTATTTGATATTCTTTGAATATACAACTTTTCTATTTTGCTAAAAGCAACTTCTGAATCAGGTCATGCATGACTCTACCTGCTCTAGAAAAGAACAAGAACAACCTCAACTTAAAGAAGGACAAAAGAGGGTGAAATGAAGTTTATTCACATATTTTAATAACAACATTATCTTCCCATCTTTGGAAGATTTTCATACCAAAGTAAGAAATTCAAAGTCGTGAGATAAAAACAAATTCCTTCATTTGAGGCAAGAAGATCTTGCTGGTTAATCATTCATACATCATTTACATCTGTAGTTACCCAAAGAAACAAGAACAAATAAGAAAAGGACTGGACCTCAGAGGTGCAGTGGGATGGAAAAGTGAAGCAGTGGCCCAGCAGATGCGGTCTGAGTGCTCTGGCTATATATCACATAGGGAGAAAAATCATTTTCCAAGGGAGCAACTCCTCCTGCATTTCCCCAGTATCTGCTGTGCTGGTAGGGAAGCAGTGGAGCCCCTCAGCATGTGTGATGTGCCGCTGATAACTCTAGCATTACTTTTGCCTGTCATCAGAGAAGTAACAAGCACATTATTTACAGAAAATGGCATTCACTCCCTGCTAACCCAGAACACACTGCTTCAAAGGTTTCCACTCAAGAGCTTGATTTTTCTGTAACACAGTGAGTACATTCACACTGCAATCTCTCAGTTGCTTTTCCTGCCTAAGTAGACCATAAAAAAATACATGGTCAAAGAAAAAGGTTTTTTTAATGTACTAGTGAATGCCAGACAAAATCTGCTATTATACTTGTTTATACCCTTCGAGAATTTTTTTCTGACTTTGAAACTTCTGTACCTCAAAAGTCTGTGTCACAATTTCCTTTTCTGTTCAGCATTCATCTGAATGCACAAATTCAGAAAGAAACTCAACTCCATTACCTTTCAAGGAAACATTTTCCTAACTTACAGCCACAGACACCTTAAAAATATTGTATTAAGAAAAGTTAAACACCTCTAAAATTTAGTATTATATATTTAATATATGTTACATACATAATATATGTTATTAATTATATATTCTATACGCAATATTATCTTTGGATAACTAAGAATGGGGGTAGGTGCCCAACTTTTAGCCTCTAGGTTTGAATGCGTAAACTTTAAATTCCTACAGGAAAAAGTTTTTATCTATATTTCCATCTACCACTGAACACATAGTGTCATTTAATAACAAGGCTTGAGCTTACAGCAAATGTTGAACTCAATTATTTTTTAAATAGTTGGGCTAGAATTCAAACAAGAAGTAATGTGGATTTTTAAATTCCCAGTCCTTTCTCCAGGAGCTGAGAATCTTGGATATCCTACTTGCCAAAAAGACCGACCACCTTCAGTACTGAAACCTGGCATTAAATACAACACAATATTTAATAATTAATGTATGGGAGTTATTATGGGTAGGATTGTGATCTGGATCATGACTCTCTAATGCCCCTACAACACACATTGCAGGATCATCTTCTACTTATATGAAGGAAAGTGACTATGAGGACAATACCCAAATTTCAGCTAGAGCCTGTGACTTCTGGAAACCATTTAGTCTTAACCACTTAAAATCACAATTCCTGGACAACAATGCATAGTTGAGCTTCAGTTTTGTCAAAAAATATACACATGAGAAAGAAGAAAGAATTGTTAAGACAATCTGTACCAATATTCAGAACTGTATTTTATAGCACTGGAACAGAGAAACTTAATCCTACATTTACAATATATTAAATGGTACCTGGCAGGAGCCGTTGGGTAAATTACTTTTATATGTTGAAATGCCATGTCTTGATTCAAAATTTGTTTTATCCATGCTCTTGCTCCTTGGCCAGTATCACCTGTATCACACAGAAGAGTACAAGAATTATTCTGTGCATTTAGCAAGAAAATTATACAATGTCAAATATACTTCAGATTGACTTAATTTGAAATTATGAAGTTAATACACTAAAATGCTAGAAAATAACTTTCTAGAACAACATCAGTCCCCTTTCCAATGGAATCAAAACTTCCTAGAAAAAGACCATTTAAGAGATCCCACAACATAAGTTTAATCAATATTTTACTACATTCTAAGCGGACACAAGGCCTTATATCTTACTTACAGTTCACCATATTTGCTCTTAAGTGATAAACAAAAGCTTTGATGAATATCTTAAAAAGTGAGGTAAAATAACTGTTGCTCCCCTTAGAAAAGTTAATTACTTTTACTAAAGAATTTTATGTTAACCCACTTCAGAACCCAGTTAAAAACAGTTCTCATTTAATTATGCTAACATTGCACATAGGCTTTAAGGGAAAAAGACAATTTATAAAGACATAGATTAATTTAAAATGTTTAGCAGACTCTTAAGAAACTTTAATCACACAGTTCTGTTTGAAAACTAGTTGAGATGCACTCCCAATCTGCTTTTTTTTCCCCAGTCTTACCAATGCAGCCTATGGCCAAAACCCCTGCAGATTGAAGTGCTACGAATGGGAATTCTTCTGTAAATAGCATATTCTCCTTTTAAACTAATCTATGTATATATACGTATGTATATATATATAAATGCACACACATATATATAGACAGTGTCTCCAGGTTGTCTTTGCACCACTGGTATTTTCAGCTATAACTTCACTGCCACCCCTCTGAAGAGAAGGCATACACAAGTCCTCAGTGTAATACTGTGTAATACAACACTTCAAACTTAAGGGAACCGGTCCATCAAGGAATATAGTTTACAGTAGGAAGGATGTTTAACCTAAAAAAATTGAGCAGGGGCTCAGCAAACTGGAATTTTACTATTGCCACTTTTGCCATAGACTTCAGTCTTGCTTGAAGCTGAGGTTCCCACATATTATCAACTCAAATTGCTAATATCTTCTATTATTTTACCTCAAATTGTTTGGTTTGATGTTAGAACTCACCTCATCATTTTCAATACAATGGCCAAGCCAAAAGTAAAAAATATCTCTGTCCCTAGCCAGGCTTACATGGGTTCATTTGAACAATGCCACATGAATATAACAATTCATTGTTAAAACTATTATAATTCCCCAATGGAGAAAATCTGCTCCTAAGCACTCTAACAAAAATCAGCTGTTTTTATTAACAAATATAATTAATGTATCTTCAAAATTAAAACAGAAGGCAAGAAGGATTCAAACCCAGCCATTTTTTTCCTCTTAAGCACAATTAGCATAACTAGAACTAACTGTTCTCTGACCCAAACATTCCATGTGACAAATAAAAAACAGGGTTGCAAAACTGACACAAATCTTATCCTGTGCTAAGCTAAACATTAAAATCAAAGTTACCACCTTAACTGGATGCCTCAGAACACACCCTCACAAACACTTTTCTTATGCAAGTACTGGGGTCTGAAGTCCAAACACACCTCTGATTTTTCACAGACACTCTTGACATACAAGGTTTTCCTGAAGGTTGTTGTAACCTCACTTATAAACAATGTATTTTAGGGAAGCCTGAACTATCATTTTTTTTCCCTATACACTGCTTTTTTTTCACTTAGAAAGCCAGGGTGAGGCCTTGCAAATACCTGCACAGAATGAACCCTCAAGTCAATCAACTATTTGAATGATTACAGAATTGAGACCTAGGCCTTTACAAATTCCTTAATGACGTAGGACAAATCATTATTCTATTATTTATTCCCACCTCTTAAGCTTCACAAAGATCTGCAGAAACATTTACTGTTATTGAAGACAGTTTGTCCATTAAAAGGTCACAGAAAATTCCGTAAGAGAAAATTTAACTATGACCTTCTGTATGTCAAAAACTGTCATGGTCCAAATGCTACTCAAACATGTGAGCACTTGAATGCTCAGATAATGTATTTTGACTGCTAGGAACAGAACTTGGAGGAGAGGGAGGAAAAGAGGAAACTGTGACATCAAACAAAAGCCAACAAACCTCCTGAAATGCAAGTCTTTCAGGCTCTTTTGAAATTTTAGCATTATATGTTCTGAACACTACAAAAAGAAGCAAATGATGAGTGATTCTGCTTTGAGTCAGTTTACAAACTGAAAAAGACTGATGGAAGCTATATTATCTTCTCCCTCCTCAAGTAAAATATTACTTTCTTTACTTTCAAATATAGCTTGTATTTAAAGTTTTCTTTCTGTGAAAAGTTTAAATTCAACAACATGTAACATGTAGACTGAATATTAGGAAAAATTTATTCACCAAAAGGGCTTTCAGGCACTGGAAGAGGCTGCCCAGGGAAGTCACTGAGTCACCATCCCTGGAGGTATTTAAATGATGTGTAGATGTGGCACTTAAGGACATGGTTTAGCGGCAGACTTGGCAGCATTTGGTTAATGGTTGGACTCGATGTTCTAAAAGGTCTTTTCCAGCCCATGATTCTATGATTGTTACGACACGGCAAAGTTGTAATCCTCATCCTAAAAAGTTATTACATACTTGCTATGTCCATTTGCCTTCCTGCCAAGCTACCAAATGGAACCTCTACCTAAATCTGATACCAAGATTGCTCTAGTATTTTTCTATACCATTTTGCATTTACATGCTGCACTTGTTATAGTTTGTCTAGAGCAAGCATTGTGAACAAAATGGATTTGTGCCATTTGACTGCCACTTTCCATCACAAGTGCTGTACAAAGGTTTACAACTCAGGTTTACAGGCCAGCCCATAGCAAGAGCACTGTGGCAACTTCTGTTCTAGATTCTATTCTGTGTAACTGCTAGAAACCAAATAAAACCACCCCATTACAAACATTATGAATAAAGTCATATTAAAATAAAAAAATAAAAAGAGAAAAATTGTAGAGTACTTTAACCACATGTGGAATCAACCTCTAACCATAATCTCCCCTTACTCCTCCAACATTAGAGAAAACTATTTCCTTAAGCATTAAAGCATTAGCATTAACAAGAAACTTGAACACATAAACTCTTTCACTTTCATTCTTTTACTCACAGAATTTTTAAAAAACAAAATTATAAAAATGAAACTAATTTAGTAAGGACACACATCTTTGTTAAATTATACAGAAGCACCAGCTAAAAGCAAAAGCAAGCAAAAGACAGGGAAAGTGTTGAGCATGTTGCCATATGCACATGGGTAGCTCAGTAGTATTGATTCTCAAGGCCTTGTTCTAGTAAATACCTAAAATTACTGATTTTTCTTTTTTTTTCAATGTCATGTGGACCTTGTTGCTGTTATTTAGCTCATTAGAAACAGCTTTTAAGGAATTAAACTGAACAAAACACACGCCGTAACTCCCCTCTGCAGAGGGTGGCCATGAAGCCAGTCTGGACATGGACAGGGCCCTTCTGAACAACCAGAAGTCGGTAAATGAACGCGGGTTTTAAAAGGGTGCCAAGAGTACTCTCATGCCGATTCTGGAACAGCAAGAGCCACTTTAACTGTGAAAGTCATGCTCTGAACGTGGCGACCCTCCGAGAGAGGCAATTTAGGGAGTAACAGGGCTCGGGGAAACAGGATGAAGCATAAGGCCGGTTATCTGGAAAAGGTTTTTTCACCCAGAGGGAGGTTGGGCACTGGAACAGGCTTCCCAGGGAAGTGGCCACAGCACCAGGCAGCCTGACAGAGTCCGAGAAGCCTTGGGACAGTGCTCTCAGGCACACAGTGTGACCCTCGGGGTGTCCTGTGCAGGGCCAGGAGCCACGATCCTGATGCGGCCCTTCCGACGGAGCATGTTCTGTGATCTCCTGGAACTCGTGTGTTCCCAGGGAAGCCGCTCCGGTGTGAGCTGGCGCCGTCCCTGTGGGACGCTCTCCGGGCACCCGCACACGGCTTTGCCGCCCACCGCCTCCACCTTCCGGGCCCGAGGAGGGCAGAGCCGCGGGGACAGGGTCACTGCAAAGCGCCTCCCCAGCCCTGGCGGCCACCCCGTCCCGCCGCCCCCCTCCCGCAGCACCGGAGGGGCCGATCCTGCCCGCTTCACCCGCTCCCCGGAGCGCCCCGTCCCCAGGGGCAGCAGGGAGAGAAGGGAGGGAAAGCAGGCACCTGAGCCGTGCAGGAAGATGAGGGAGGCGGAGTGCCTGCCCGCGGGGGACACCACGCTCCGCTGCAGCGCGGCGGGCGCCGCCATGGCCAGCGCTCTCCTCCCACTCCGGGCCAGCCCTGCCGGTTCCGGGCCTGCAGCCGCCCTGTCTCCGCCCCCCGCGCCTCTCCTGAGGCAGCCCCGGCTCTCCTGGCACCGGGCTAGGACAGTTCTCCCGTTCGACGCTGTGCTCGGTTCCCAGAGGTTGTTTACAGGCACTGCGGACTCCCTGCAGACGCTGCATTTAGCAGTGCGCTGTGACAGGGACCGGTCCGCCTCTGTGGTGTAACACGTGAGAGAGAGAAAACCCCGCGGGCGTGTGCCCCAGTGGACTCAATCCCTTTATTCGAGTAAAGTTGCAGGACTCCCCTGTCTCCTTTCTGGACATAAACCTCTGGTGTTTGTGGATTTTCCTGACACACGTGTGCGGGGAGGTGTGGGGCTGAGGCACACCAGGAGCAGCCCTTCAGTGGCAAGGCCTGGCTGCAGGAGAGCCCGGGGAGGCGAATGGCGCTGGTGGCTCCTTCCAGGCGCTTCAGAGCGTGAAGGACCCGCAAGGAGCACCATGAAAAAGGTCCCGCAGACATTTGAGAATTTGTCCCACCTTAATCGATGTCTAAGATCAGCTATCCTGATGCTCTTGCTAGTCTCTACCGAACTGCCATAAAATGGTGTAAGGAGTAGGAGCTTACTTTTGCACTTTGAGGTAACCCATACACGTTCAAGGTCATATTTATTTTATTTTATTTATTTTTCCCCGCTAGTGCTGTGCAGATTAGCCAACTGCTTCAGCGCTTTGAGGTCGGCGACAGCGGGACGAGGATGGCCGGCCATAAAGCGCAGTGTCGCCTTTTGCCTGGCCAGGTGCAGCGCGACCCGGGGTGAGCGGCGAGTGCACGGATTAGTTTTGCAGTTCATCACAGCGAGTTTTGGCAAGGCACAGGGGCGCACCTGCTAGTTCTTAAAGATGTAATGAAACCCTAGCCTCTTGAGGTAGCACGTTATTACCTTCAGAATGGCCCGTGGGTTAAGTAGATGAAACATCAGTGTGTGTGTAGTATGAGGAGCACGCTGTGCTTGTATTTCTGTTCAAATTACTGTCCTGACTACTCTATTCCTGTTTATTTAGGCCATGAAATCTTAGGGCCCTGGTTAAATGTAGACTAACGAACAGCATGTTATTTTGCCCCTCTAGAATGTATGCAGAATGTATTTTTAATATATCTGAAAGTGTTCTGCAGTGAGGCCAAGAAGTAAAGAGAAGGGGAAAAAATCCGATAGCTGGGGAAATGAATAAATTGCATGGTGGGAAGGGATGAAAGGTGCATATAAAATTTTCTGTGGTGTCACTTGTGCAGTTGAGGAATACAAAATCTCAGCAATGTAGTGCCAAAATGAATAAGTCAGTGTTGATGTAGTTTAGTAGCTAAGCCACACCTTTCTTTTCCTTTGACTTTCAGTACACAAAAACAGTTGTGGCGTTTGAGCCATCAAGGCTTATTTATTTTATTAGCTTGGAAGGAAAATTTAGTTATTGTTATAAGACAGAGTCACTCAATTATGCTTATTTGCAATATTTTGTCTTATCATCTTTCATGAGCAATGTCATTTTTTGAGGATTATTACATGTGAAGAGTTACTAAACAAAGGTACATCACTGATGTGTGGCTTTGGGCACACACTTCTTTACAGTTATGGCAACAAACCATGATCAAGATTTTTTAAAGCTTATAAATTGTCATTCCCTGCCTCTGAGTTACAAGCTTGGAGGTACAGGATTTCGCTGTGCCAACAAATAAAGCTTGATGCCAGGAACAAAACAAAGAATAAAATATCACACCATGTAAAAACAGTACTCAAGGTTTGAAGGATTTTGTCTGTTGTTTTTTTTTGTTTTACTTTTCTGGGTTTTTTTAAAGAGAAGCAGTCCAGGCATAAGATTTAGCCTTTTTTTTCTGTGAAAAAACAAAGAAAAAGCTAACTTTATCTTTCCCTGAATAGAGGGTACTACAGGGCTGGCTTCAGGAGAAAGACTAATAGTTTTTAAGAAACAGTCATCTACATAGAAACTTGTGAGAGAGTAGGAGCTCTGAACAAACATAAATGGAAAAGTGGTGTGTTACAATTCGAATGACAACAAATATACTCTAATAACTGGTTATTTATACCTGAAGAAAATGTTTTCTTGGGTTCCTTAGGAAGTGTATTAATTATATTGAATATTAAAGATATTAAATGACATTTAATGATTTTTGACATTTAATTATTTAAAAAAAAAACCAAAAAAACAACCCCACAGCAAAAACCCTTCAATGGGTCTGAATCAAGTTCTCAGACTTGGCCAGTAGATGATTCTATTGTTTCTGGGACTCTTCTGTTGTTAGAGGAATAAGAGTCCCCTTCCCTGCCAGTTTTGCCTTCTACCTAAAGGCAGGGAAGGAGGAAACATGCCTGGAGTGAGAACTAGAAAAAGGTTATAACTCTTTTCCTGGTCCAAATCTGTAAAGCCAATGAAGGAGAGAGATTTCAATGAAGCCATAGAAATCATGGCTCCTAAGACCTAGCCTTACTAGCTGGAAGGACTCTCTTGAATGAATTAATACTATGTTAATAACTGTAGAAGATTATAGGCAATATGGAAAATACCTTGCAAATTTTTGTTAAACTAACATATGCTTAACTTGTAATGCTTATGATGTTTTACAAGTCTTTCACTGGTAACATGTAACATCTCCAGAAGGAATTTATTACATTTCACAGCATTAATAAAATGTGATCCCACACCCTTAAAAACATATTCTGTTGCAATTGCTTCTCTTTTTATTTTTTTTTTCCTGGCCTTAATGAAATAAACAGATTACATTGTGACTTAAATGTGGAATAAATATGGAAATGTAAATATGTGGCCATATTTAAGTTTTTCAAAGAAAATAATTTTGTTGTTTTTGTTTTGTTCCTTAAGATAGGCCCTTGCTCTAAGTACTCACCGATTGGATTCTGTTCTCTCACACTGACTCTGCTCAGGAAAAAACAGAAGACTTTAATTTACTTGAAATCATTTTGATACTTTTTCTCATTTAAAATGGCTTTGCACTTTAAAATGGACTTTAGCTGAAGGCAGTATGTTGCAGAGTAATTTTATGTTCAGCATGTGTACATCTATAACATCCAGAAACACTGCTACAGCTGTATATGCACAGCTAAAGCTCCTGCCCTTGATATTGAAAAATAGTTTTCAGGTATTGTGCAGTTACTGTTGGATTTCTTTTAGAAGGTGAGTTAATCCATAGATGCTTCGCTGGTGGTTACAATAAATTATATCTGATTTTTAATTGATTGTATTATAATATATAATGTATATAATACTTACGATTATATTACTATCCAATTATTATATATCTAGGTGATTTTACAGAAGCAGAGATTTTGGTGTGGAAATAAAAATATCAAGTGTTTGAAACTTTTCACATCCCCCCTTTATTTCTTTCTCAGTAGTGTGGCATTATCATCATCACCATATCTGAAGATGACATAATTGAGTGAAGCTATCCTACACTTGTTTTCTTCATTATTGAGTGTTCAAATGAAATGCTGCATTTGACTTTTTGTACATTTCTTCCCTCTCCTACCCTTCTGCCAGGGCTCAAGGTTCTGTCCCCTATTTTTTAGACCTTCATGCCTGTTACTGTGGTCTGATCAAAACAAAAAACTGTCCTCTAATCTGCAGGTGGTTTCATTTATTGGAACTCAGTGGCAGTGCTTTGACATAGAATTTATATTTTTAAGTTTCTTCTTTCGGTATTCATCTTGGCATAGTTTACTCTGAAACGTTCTTGTCAAGAGCTCTTTGCACAACTGCTACAGTAGAGGTAAGAAGTGCCACAGAAATTACTATTCAGGCGCACAACCTAGTGGTGCATTTATCATGCAAAACTAATCATACTCAAACCAAGCCAAACAAAAAATGTATTTCCATTCATACTTTTTAGTTGAACAGTTGAGTCTTTAGCAAATTATCAACTTTCAAAATACATAAATTTTGAAAAGTTGATTTCTGTCCAGTCAGAAGTATATTTTGGGTCTGCATTCTCCTGTTCCTTAGTAGGAAAAAAAAAAAAAAAAAAAAAAGTCCCTGGCTGGGCTACATCAATAATGTTGTGCATCATAGGTAGGATTTAGTGTGGAGTTGGGTAAGGAATGTCAGTCCACAAGAGAAAAGCACGTATGAATACTGTCTGGCAACCTGGGATCTTGACACAATGTTTCTAGTTACCAGAACAAGGTAAACAAGTAATAAATAAACAGATCGTGTTCTTCCTGGCCCAAAAGACAATTAGTATTTAGGGTCTTATGAGATAATTTTGCTAGCAGGAGACAGATATTTACTGCATGCCATCCAATTTGTTTAAACACAAACAAGGGCTCCATCCCAGGGACAGCAGGAGTTAGTTCCCTTCTTCAGGAATCTGATCCTGCACCTAGCCAACAAGCTGCCAAAACAAACCCAGGCTTGGCTATGTTTGTGGTGCCTGTGTGTTTCTTCTGCTTGTTTGCAGCAGGTTTGCTGTTTCTGAATCATTTAAACATCCACTCAGCTGCTGCATCTGCAGTCACCTTCCAGGCAAGCTCCTTGGCCCATCTTGTTTAGCTCAGAGCCTGCTGGAGCCTGGAGGGATGTTCCTTGAGCAGACCTCCCCAAAGAATTTCACAGACATGCTCAGGGCTTACCAAAATCATATTAACAGTATTCTTAGCAAATAGTGAAGATACTTTCTATTAATATGTCAACTAGTGGTGTCTGCCTTTTATTTAAAATGTTGTTGTGACTGGTTTTACATGGGTTTGAAAGTTGCAAGTAGAGCTGGTTTATGTATTAGACAGTATTTCAAACACTTTCCTCCTGGACAGTGGACTCACCTGAGTGTGGGAGATCTTCTGCAGAAGATTAAAGTGTTGTGGAAGGGTTTGGCTCCATGGGGAATGAAAGATCCTTCATCAATTTAATCTGTTTATGTGGCAAGTTGGTTACACCTCATAATTTTGTTGTATTTTGGTATTTCTCTCAAGGACCAGTGTTGCATATATGCTACTGAAGGCAAATCTCAGGTTCTTGCTGCCTTAAAAGAACATAGGCACTATAAATGGAGAAAGGAGCTGTGAGAACATGAACCTTAAAATCCAGACATGCATGAAAATACTCCCAAGACTGCTATTTTTAAACTCTAAAAATTTTGATTCAATTTTTTAAGTTCTGATTGGCAAAACAGAAATTCTTGAAATTAATAGGAATATTCTAGTGAGGTTTCTGCACTGGAGTTCATAAATTAATGTGCCCAGAGCGCTGCTGCCCCATTCTGCTTTCATGTGTACATGAATCGAGCATATTGAACATGCCACACTCTCAAATAAAACAGCAGTGCTAGAAACCTCTTTTGTTTTCTCCATAGAAATGCTGTCTATCCAACTGAAGCATCTTGTGCCAATGTGGAGTGCTTTTGCCAGTATAAATTGGAAGCCTGAAAAAGAGCTTTGCTCATATAAATATATTGGCAAGACTTTATACAGTCACAACAAAATCTACATTTGCTTTCTTAATGTTAAAATCTGGTTTTGGTTACCTTACTGTCAGTCTAGGGTAGCTCTCTGGTTGATCCAAAGGTAAGTTGAATGCAACAAAAGAGTCTATTGGACTCAGAGTCTTGTGATGCCCCAGGAACATGGAAATGGCAGAGGGTGTTTTTTTTTAATATACAGGTAGAAAGTAATTGTGTTCACATTGTTTTTGGTTAATTTACCTTTTCTGAGCCTGAGCAGGTAAAGTGTAGAAATTTATATGAACACTAGAAATGTGATACAGAACTCTCTAAGAGATGTTTGTTGCTTTCTTCCTGCTTTCATGCCAGTGGGACTCTGTATAGCTTCTACATTTTGGCTGTTGTTTGTCAAGATTGGGGTGTAGATGCAAGCAATTTTTTGTGCCAATTAACATGATGCCATAAAGCAGCCTTTTCCTTTTTCTCAACACTTCTTAGCTCAGCTCCTCAGCTGTGCAGCACCACACCCTGGGGCGAAACTTATAGAGGGGTAATTCTGACAGGTTTGCATTGGCCTAAATTTGTAGCATTTCATTTGGGAAAATTGATATTTTGTGCACATTTCCAGTATAGTGTTGTGACTATTTGACAAACTCAGCCACCTAGACTTTTTAAAGACTAGAAATCAGAGTGTGTCCCAAAGATACAGCTTCACTTTCAGACTGTGCATTAGGGGAACCCCTATTTCTTTAAATTGAATGTGCTCTGTTTTAAATTACTTTTGTGTCACTGTACCAAGTTTTTCCAAAACAGTGTGCAGCTTGTTTATACACTAATATGTATATAATACTAAGGTAGGATGAAAAGTGCAATATTGCACTCCAGGTTTTTAAGGTAATGTTTATGGTGCCTTGGAGTAAAACGCTCTGGTGAGTCTTTTTCAACATAGACCAGAGGTGGCAGAAGGACATGGGGAAATGCACTGTGCATCAATACATTTTTCCTACATATGATTTTATGCTTGAATATAAAAGCAGGGTGCAGAATGACTATGATATATACATTTTTATATCTTATTTAATTTTGTAAAATTAAATATCCCAAAAGAGTAGTTCTGTAACGTCTATTAACAAGTTATGTCTGTAAGTATGTATGTCACAGTTTTTTCTGTGTGCCGAGGATAAAATCTGTGGCTGATCCTTACTTTTTGTTTTGTTTAGTTGGACTTCAAGGACCCACTCATCTTTTTCTGAGTCTGTAACATTGTCCCTTTTTTGAAGTCAGTAGACACAGTGAGTCTTTCCTCTGGTGTGTAAAGAATCCTGGTTTCAGCTATGGCCATGAGCTCAGCTATATCTGCCTGAAATGTGGATACCTCAGGTTAGGTGAGATTAAGCACATTCTAAGTTTCTGGCCCTGGTTTTATATTGTTGGAATCCATGTCATGGGCATAACATTATTAGCAGGCCACTGAAAATTATGTCACTCAGAAATTTAACTGGGTCCCAGTCTGGATCTCTAAATACTCTTGGTTGGAGTGTGGTGGCTGAGTGGCCACAAAACAGTTAAGAGCCACTTGTGTCATATCTGAAATGTACCTGAATTTTTCAAGTCAGCACCATCAAGCTAGCAATAACAAGGATTTGTTTTGTTTCCTGCAGCAGAGGAACTATGGAATTGGAGTATGAAAAATATGAACAGGTCACTTTAGAAAGGTTATCCACAGGGTGTTGGATCTGGTCTAAGCACACTTAGCTGCAGGGCAGATTTTCCCTTACATATCTGAATGAATTTTCACATATGAAATCTGTGAAATCAGCCACCTCTGGATAACTCCATTCTGAGTTAATTAACACAGAGAGAATTATGTAGAAAATAAATAATTAGATTTTCAGACAATGGAAACGTTGTAGGTTATGTTTGCATAACATTATCAGTGTTTTCAGAAACAATTGCAAAGAGACCTAGGCCTGCAGTATATGAACAAATCTGGAACAAAATGTTCTGTGTTATATGGGTGCAGATTGATAAATGTTGTCTTGAAATGTGGACTGTATTAGATACCTGTGAGTAACAATAAAATTTGATATATTCATGACATTAGAACCACATTGGTTTATAAGAACTGACTCAGAAATAATGAAATGTTCTCATTAAGAAGTTCCTTGTTTGGATTCCTGTGTTTTCCATTATGCAAAATTTAGCCAATATTTTCAAATTAATTCTGTATTCTTTCAGATTCAAAGGGAATTACTCAGTTGAATAAATCCTGCTGTAAGTAGGTCCTGTCCAAGTGAAAGGCAGTATTACGTGAGAACAATTAATTTTCATTGTCCTTTGCCTTATTCATGGGATGTTGGGAAGTTCTGAGCATTTGAATATGCTAATTATTCTTCCCTTTGTTCTGTGGTAGATGCTGTTTTGCTATACAAATTGGCTCAGGAATCTGCATGTTTTTGTGATGTGCTAGTTGCCATCTGCTTTGGAGATATTCCCATGCATTTTTGTTGAAGGAACAGCTATAGTGTTTTCAAATGTTGATACTATGAAAATGTAATGTGATTGGGCTTGGTCAAGTGCTTTAAACAGACCACCCATCATATTTACTTCACTGCCAGTCAAAGCAGGAAAACTCTTGGGTAAAATGTTAAAATTCTTAGAACTTCCCAGATAGGTAGTGAATAATTTGTGATTCCTATTCAAAAAGATTTTGATAGTCCTGAAAAAGTCCTGCTTGACCAAATCCACCATTAAGATCCAAATTTTCAAAGCTTACTGTTTAGTTTGATTTGATTCTTCAGTTTCATAACTATTTTAACAAAAAAACTCAGATGCCTTATTTTTGGTTGTGGAGGAAAAAAAAAAAACTTTTGAAAGAGTAAGATGGAACAGTATAAATTGATTAATGTTATTGCTCTAAGTCAAATGCAGAGCAGGCATCTCTGTTTCTACAGTGACTAGATTTGGTGTAAAAGGTACATCAAATATTCTGTGTATGTATATGTGGGAACAGATGCTTAGATATGGTGTGGACACTGAAGTGTAGATATTTTTTTGTCACCAACATAGTTGAAAATCGCTGGGTTTAAATCCAGTAAAAACCTTTTATCTCTGCCAGTTCTAGAAAAATAGAAAAATCAGGGTTCAAGCCACTAATACAATAACATACACAATAATACACACTCATGCATACCTTAATCTATTTGATCTCTTGGTTTTGCCTTAATGGTGAACAGAAGCAAAAACTTTGACTTGCAGCCTTAACTATCCAAACATTAATGAATGGAGATGACTGCTGAAAAATACCTGTAGAAATATAGGGTAGAATACAGGTGGTTGAAGGAGATTGAAATATAAGAGATCACAGTGAAACAGTGTGTTAGCATTGCAGACTGGAAAAATTATCTAATATTGGATACAAAAAATTTATATCACAACAAGAATGTTTCTTGTGGTAACTGATATCACTGTTACCAGAAATGGAATAATGTAATGGCAAACGGGGTTGGGGGTGGCAGGGTGAGGGGGAAAGACTAAGTGAAAACTAACATAGCAGACAGACAGGATCTTGTTCTCTGAAAGGTTAGATGCAATTAAAAGTAATTCACTTAAATTATGGCACTGGAAGATTGGCATAAATGAGAAGAGGATTTTGTGCATGGTCACTTCTGCAAAAATATGAGACTTGGAGTTTATTTTTTAGGTGACCTTATAAAAGAGCATGCTTCTTATCACATAAATGCTCAGTTATCATTCTTGAAAAAAGTGTGCTGTAGAAAAGGTTTTGTCTGTGAAGATTCTCGTAAGAAGCATGTGAATCTTTAGGGAGCCTCAGAACTGTAACAGCATTTTGAACTTCATATTGGCTGGTGTTGTGCCAGAGAGGAAGTGAAGACTTAGGTGTGGTTGTTTTCTTCTGAAAAAGAGATAGTGTTGACAATTATTAATAGGAAAAATTAAGTCTCAAGAGAGGATGGCCTAATGGCAGAGTTATTAGCTACATCCAAAAAGATGGTCTCACATCCTTGCTGAAATGTTCAAATTACATGAGAACACAGTGTGCTTTCCCAGATGGGTGAAAGAGAAACATAATCATCTCTGCCTTTAAAAATTATGACAGAAATAGCTGAAAAAATTATACCTCAATTATCTTGATCGATCTTGTAATAAACTCTGCACACAATCTATCTGTCTTCTCTAGGAAAAAGGTCAGGAAGAAAAAATAAGCCTTTTTTTTTTTAAGAGGACCAAGATGAACTTGGGGTGAAATTTTTTCATAATTGTATCTGTTTATTAGAGATACGTGGAAGCAGGTGTGGCTGCTCTAAAATTTTAAGCTAAGAAAAGTTCAGTACAGGATCAAGTCCTTGTATTTTTGTCATGGTCTTGCATTATAATGAATAAAATCCATATTTTGTGGTGAAGAGTCTCACCCAAAATATTGCAGTAACATCTTGCACAAACAGATCCTGATTTACAATTGCTCAAACACTGGTTTGAATTTGTAAGATTTCCATTTAGTTTTGGTTACTAATCATCATGTGGCTTTTATATTACATGTTTTGCTATTCAAATACGAAGAGTGAAAAAGTCCCGAGGCCCGTAAGATGGTGCAAGCATTTGTCTTGTGTAGGCAGGACTGGTGCAACTCAGATTCTGCTGTATTTTATACACATACTATGTGCACAAAACACAGTGACTGTAAGTGCAAATTTTCCTTGTACTTCACCTAAAGAAACACTGTAGGTTTTGAACTCTTTGTAATCTTATCAGAGGTGGTTGGTGGTAACTGGTTGATGAGAAGTGGTCTAGAGACCTTTGGTGTGAAGACAATGCTCTTCTCATTAAACAGATGAAATAAAAAAAAAGCCAGAAAATTAAATAAGGAATTTGAAGTACTGAAAGGACTTTACAAACCAGTGGAAAGCTTCAGAATGAAAATGAAATGTCCTGTTAGATTCCATTTAAATTGATACTATAGGCAGTGACATTAAGAAGATAGGAATTCACTGCAATGGAACTTGGGAAAAAATGCCTTTCTTACATCATCACTTTTGCTTACCTTTGTTCCATGAGATCATATGTGAACCTAGCTCTACTGACTGAATACAGAAATTAAAGATTTAAATGCAATCTTTCTTTTTCAATAAAATGGGCTGTGAGACATTTCTGCTGAAAAGTACTGGAAATGCTTATCTCTCTGACCCTGATTCAATTAGCTCAGAATGCTGAAATTAAATTGTATTGCCCTCAAATGGGTAACTGAGAGATACAGAATAGGGATCTCGAGTACACAAAATCATTGTGTGTTATTCTTTTTAATTGAAACAATAACTAATGTCCTGTTGGATAGATCTTGGAGTGAAATTTTCTTCTACTCCTCTCTGCCATGGTCACTGCCATTCTGCATGGGAAATATTTGAAATACTAAGTGGGACTGCATAGCAAAGGTTTTCTGCTGATTCTTGCATTATATGACTCTTTGTAATTCTGAACTTCTGAAGTTTAGAAAGGCTCCAAAAATCCGGGCCACAATTAAATTATTATACTTTTGAATCAAATGATGTGTTCAATATTAGAGCCTTTTTGATAAAAATATAGGAGAGTTACTATTTTAGACCCTGATTTCCAATTTTTCCAGCACCTTTCAGCCTTTTGATATATGAAGATGGACATGTAGGTTTACTAAAGCTTTCAATTTTACTATGTTTTATTAAGGGAAAACCAAGACAACCGAGTGATGCTCAAATTCTCTGCTGCCTTCTCTTGTTACAAAGATGGAGGAGGAAAGGGGAAAGAAACATAATAGATTGTGAGTCAAGTCTGTAGGTTTTGGTCTACTCTATGTGGGATAAAAGCATAACTTTTTGATATAGTTTTGTTTCATAGTGGCGTAAAAAACACCTATCAACATTTTTAATATTAAAGCAAAACCTTTGGTTAATGAAGTCACACCCTAATATTTTAGCTGAACAGGAAACCTGCAGTTTACATGTCACCATGTACCAGAACATTTGATAACACTACAAAGGGATCTGTTTACCAAGCTGGTTCTGATCCATGAAATCTCTGACTGCAAATTATTTCCCTCTTTTAAAATTCCTAGCAATTATTTTTTCTCAGTGCTAGTGTTATATTTGTTTCCTAAGGGTATCCAGGTGTTTTTGTTGGAATAATGCAATTTTGAGTGATTTCTTTTCTGCATGCCAAATTCATTGAATTAATCACTGTGGGTGATCATGGCCCAGCACTGTCCAGCAGCAGTAATGAGATGCAGCTTCTCAGTGGATGATTTCCAAGCTGGCAGAGGGCAATGGGGAGTCACAGCCATCACCATCTTCTACTGGTTTGGCTGCTGGAAATGGGGCCAGAGCTGGAGCACACTCAGCCCAAAACATGGCCCAAACCCCTGCATCCGCAGTGGGCGGTAATCAGCAGTCTTCCAAGCAAAGCACTAATGAAACCCTGTTGCTTTTTGCCCCGAGACACAGTTTGTTGAGAACAACATGAAAACATCTTCTGAAGACTGGGAAGAAAAACTTGGGCTGGGGATTGTCCTGTGTGTAAACAGAGAATGTCATCCAGCGTGTTTGGGCAGTATCTGAATGTGTGAGTGCTCTGCCTCAGGGCAGCAGTTAGGAGAACTGAGGACTAGAAGAACTCTAGGAGAACTAGAGCTGTTGAAGAAAAAAAATCAAATATATGTCCATATTTTTAGTGATATTAAGGATTTAACACTCCTTTCAAAGGCTGTGTCAAAATGTATGTATATCGAGCACGGGGTACATGTGCTTTTTCAGCTTGTCTTTAGAGAGCCACACACTCAACAAGTGTAAATCAGTGTGGCTCCAATAAAGCAATTGAGAACCAGGCTCAGAGAAGGGGCAAAGTTTCAAAATTAGGGACAGAACCACACCTTTAAAGTTTTGGATTTGGGGTTCAGAGCTAACTTTAAATACAACAAATGAGTTTTTTGAGATCAGGCAGGTTTTTCAAACCAGGAAATATTCCTGATAAGAGTGGTCTTTTTTCTGAAAGGTTATCATCTTTCCTGAGTGGTCAGGCGTAATATGTCAGTGGCAACATCTTCAACAGTGATAGTTCATAGTAAGAAATTGTGACTTTTTCCTGCAGACCTTGTAAGCATGATTATACTTAGTTCCACCGTAAGTATCTGGCTTTGGCTTTATATACTTTTTGTATCAGAAGAATTCATAAAGTAAAAATAACAAATAATAATGATCAGTTGCTTTTTCACAGTTGCTTTTATTACATATGGAGCCTGCTCATGGATGTGCCCAAGTGTTTTCATTTTCTTCTTATCTTATTCCTGCTTTTCAGTGGTTTACATTTTTATTTAAAATACAAAAAATATTTAGAATATTGTTGCATTTTTTTATGGTCCAGTGCCACCATTTATTCCAGGTGTTTCATCATCTTTGTGAAGTAGGTTCTTACTGGATTTTATTTATGTTTATGTTTAGAATGCTTCTGCCACATCTCATGGCTGTTGGGCTTCTTGGATGGGAGGATTTTACCATATACATCATTATCACTTCCTTCATTATTTTGTATACATCTATTAGGTCATCCTAAATGTTTTTTGTCTTCACTGAAAATATACTTAACACACAACAGGTGTGGAGCCAGATGGGGAGAGAGAGTGTGAAGGAAAATACTGATTTATCCACTTCAGTGCGGGGTCTGTCTCCATCAAACAGCACAAGCATATATTGATGCAAAGCGGGGACAGACACCTTCAGAGCCCACTCCCTCTGTAAATCCTCTGCAGAAATGCTCTGCTTTGAATGTCTGTATGGCAGAAGAGAGTGATGTAAAATAAGAAAATCTTCCAGCTCCAAGAATTCTACATCACCAACTGTGTGTCTGCCATTAGTAGCTCTTCACAGCCTGTTAATGTTATACTGATATTTAATATTTTCTTAATGCTTCAGGGTTGTTTTTTTCCTTTCATGGACACAAGGTGTAAACAAAATAAGTAGGGAGTTACCTAAGTGTTCCTGAGCTGCCTTGGGATTTCTCTGGAGTATGGCTTGTTAAATCATGTTGTAATGGCTTTTTAATAAGTGCCCTGCCATTTGGCATCAAGTTGTGCTGAATTTTGGAAGTGATCAGAAAAGACTGAATCCCAGTGATTCACAAATACCAGAAAGGTGTCTTTAGGATCACTGTGGCCAGGTGAAATTTGCAGGAGTTTCACATCTTCTCTTACAAGCATAGGAGTCTGAGACAGCCCCATAATCACAACTCTGAGAAAAAGTGGAGAAATTGGTGTGCTTTGTCCTGCCTTTTCTGTCTTATTGTCTACCTGGTGCAGATGAATATCTGCCCATAAAAGAATAAAGAGTTGCATTTCAATTCCTGTAGGACTGGGCTCTGAATCAGGAACAGTAATATAATTCTTGTTTTTTTCCCTTCCTCCTCTATATTATTATTAAACCATTTCCTTTGTCCCTGTTTCTCATTTTTTGTACATTTTTAGGAGACCACTATTATATTTTCCTTTTTCTTTAATGTGAGTATGTCTAAAGAGCTCATTGTTGTCAGTTGAAATATTTATGTAGTTTAGCATTCAGTAATTCCATTTTCTCCTTTAATTTGATCCTTTAACTTACTTCTGCTTATTTTTACATACAGTGCCTCCAAATCCTCTGCACCAGATTTGTTTATATTTTTGAAAAGCTTTCAGCTTTCTGCTTGTAGAACTCTTTGCATTTCATTCCGTACCTAACCACAATGGCCTATGTTGCACTTTTCTCTGTTTAGGTTGAAGTGGGAAGAATTTCAACTGCACTCTTTCCAACATTTGCTTAAACATTTCCCACTTTTCCTCTAGTAGCTTTCCCACAATCAAACCCCAATCAAAAGTACTTTCCACTCTTTTTGAAGTCAGCTACTTTATTTCTCTTATGCTTTCTACTAATACTTTGTGTCCACCCTTGACATTTCTCAGCCGTCATACATGTTTGGAAAAAGTGTTCTATTGCATGTATGTGTGTAAGTAAATTTGCACATGAATGCACACAAGCAACTATATTTAACCTTTCTTTTTTCTTTCTTTCCTCACCTCAGCTTCCAGACTTCTTATATCCCATTACTGTGTTTTGGGGTGGATTTTTTTTTTAAACCACTGCACTATTTATTTTTTTTTTTTTTGTGTAGCAAGAACTATTAGTGGGATGGAGAGACATCTGATACAAGGAATTTGTCCAATCCCTGGGGATATCTGACTAAATGGACAACTTGGTGTGAGTTCTGGCACGGGCCACCACCCCAGATGTTTTGGTGGTATGTAGGACAGTGAGGAAGGAGTGATGCTGATCTAAGGAGGGAGAGACTGTAAACAGAAAACATTGGATTTTTTTTCCAAAACAGATGAGTGCAGAGCTGAAGCTACCTCTTAAGAACAGAAGTCATAGAGTTACAGAAGGCTGCCTGTTGGATAGATTGTCTCAAAAGCCATCCATTGTGTTACCTGTCACTGTCACACTGCCACTATCCCAAAGTTTCATGTCCCAAATTTCTGGAAGTCAAAAAGTCTCTTCAAGATAAACATATTTGGTGCTTAGTATTAACAGGAACTGTAAAAGCTTTAGCTAATCAACCCTTTCTAAATCCTTGGGCTTAATTGAGCTCCGTGTGGCTCCAGTTTTATGCTGGCTTGTATCCAACAATTTCACTGACATAAAAGAGGATGAATCAGGCACTTGAAGTATTGTTTAATGAACTGATTGTATAGAAAGACCCTGGAGCAGGGGCATGAGGTGGCTCAAGTGAAGATTTTCTGCTCTTGTGCTCATTCTTCAAGGCTGTGCTTCCACATCAAGAGTGTGTAGTGGACAGGATGTGCAGTTTGGTCAAAGCCAAAAGCTGTGGGATGTGGGCTAGCTCTTCAGCTGGTTTGAACTGGCACAGCTCCCATGAAACCAAGTTTTAATTCATGGAGCAATTCCAGATTTATACTTGTTGGAGGAAATCTGGCCACCGGTTGTAGTTCTGAAACTCGTATAATATTTGTTTATTTTCTCCACCCAGATAGTGTCTCCAGTGTAGCTTTATTTCCACATGAGTGCTGTGCTGCACATTTCTCTTTGAAAATCAGCCTCCAGCAATACTTCTCTGCAATGAGTTGTTCCTTGCTAATTTGCAAGTGTTGACCTGAGAACTAGCGGGTTGCAAGTGCAGCACTTCCAAACACCCTTTGAAAACCTCAGCAGAACTGAAGAAAGTAAATATATCTGCAATAGTAATGGGAAGGAAACACATTATGAAAAGGGGAATAGAAAGATGCTAGGACCAAGTAATTAGAAGAACATGCCCTGGTATATAAACTTGATGGAAGGGGCTGAGATAAGATTCACAGAGTATGAATGGGTTTACTTGGTGTCATAAAACCAAATGATGTGTAGTTTATTTTGGGACCCTTTTTTTCCTGGTGTGTGTGTGTTAAAACAAATAAACAAAATATAGATGTGATATAGTGTATGTCTAAACATACTTGTGCTACATTGTTTCTTATGCAATCTTTATTGCTAAGTATTAAATGAGTTGTCCTGCAACTGGATAAGGACTAGGTGTTTCTGAGCGAGAGACATTTTGAGAGAGCTGCTTTGTGAAGTGTACAGTAATAACTGCAGCATCCATGGTTCTCTTGGAATATTATCAGATTATCAGCAGGTGTTTAAAAACCCCAATGGTTTGTTTCTTTATTTGGATTTCTGGGGCTTATTTTTCTTTTTTTTTTTTTTTAAAAAAAAGGCAATGTGGCAGTAACACTTCTTTTATAAGAGAAATAACGTCAACAGAAGGCTAAACAGCACGTGTCTGTAGAACATCTGCTCTGAGAAGCCACTTGAAAAATAACCACTCAGTAGCATGATAAGAAAACATCTGTGAAGCACGGGTAGGAATATTAGCAATGGGAGGAGGGAAAGAAGGCCAAGTGAGGTTGGACCTAGGTCAGGGACAGACATTTACCAACTGGCAGCTCCTCTGTTACCTCTCTCATGAAGTTACATCTATATGTAACATTCTGATTTTGTTAGAAGCAGGGAGGGATGTGGCAAGGGTAAAACTGAGCAGTGTGGCCATTGTGTTGCCAGGTGGGAGGCTGAAGCCCCAGCTCCCCTCCTCATCCAGCAGAGGTGTTGGGATGGGAGGGAGGGAGCACAGACCTTGCCAGGCTTTGGGCAGGCAGTGCAGCACTTTGTGTAACCAGAACCTGGTGATGTGTGTGCGTGTAGCCCACTCCTTGTTTGCCTTTGTTGTGCTGTACATATTGGATAAATCACACACCACTTTATTAGAAAAAGGCTGTTCATATTAATATTGTATATAAACAAGACATCTGCCTTCACAAATTTATTTGAAAGTTTTTTTCTTAACACTGGCAATTAGGTTTCAAGGCATTTGTGGAACACTTCTTTGATGAGTACTGGGAGGATGACACATAGCAGTGTCTTAACCATTAAGCAGACATTTGGCTTTAATTGATGCACAGATTATGCTCCCTTTTAAAAGTGAGATAGTTAGTGTTTGTTCAATTACACCAACGCAGCTCCTCTGCAACTTTTAACAAAGAACACATACTACTGAGACATTTCCCACAACATAGCATGGCCTCAAAACCCCATTGGTTCACTATAGAATAAACAGTCAGGAATTCCTGGAAATTAAAAAACAAAAACCACATGGACGGTAGGAGAAAATTAAATTAGTGACCCTGGGTAGAAGCAAGTAAGATTTTCAAGCATCCACTCTGTTTCCAATCTTATTTATTCCTTTTCTGGTATTAATCAACTTCTTAGATTTCCCTTTGGATCTGGCTTTTTCCATTACAAATCTAAGGATACTGTGGAATGACAACTTCAATAGTTACATAGATCCTTCAGTATAGGTTGTATATTATTCTTCTAAATAACATATGCAGAAGTTGATTCATAAGTGTAAAGAGTACAGGTAAAGAGCTGAGTATAGATAGAGGAGGACATATGTCTGTATTTAAAATGGAGGTCAGATGCTGTACCTGGAGAGTAGACCAGTTACTGCCAAACTTTTAGATCAGTCCATTATGAGATGCTCTGCCTACAAGAAGAAAAAAAATTACCCCAGAGCACCTTTTATTGATGGTTACAGATCCTACTTAATGAAATAAACAATGAAATAGAAGAAAGGAGAAACTATGACTAAGAGCCAGGCATTTGAGCCATGTTGTTTTGTCACCCTGAAGAAATAAAATTTGCTCATTTTCCAGAAACGTGAAGCAAATCTCTCAGCTTATTCAAGGTGCTCTAACACTAACTGGTCAGGAATTCCTCTAAGAAAGCATTAAATATGTCTTAATGAGTAAAGTGTTTGAACATCTCCTTATTTCAGTGGATTTAACCGTGGACCAGCCTAACAATGTGAATCACAGCCTGAGGACTGCATTGTAATCTGGCTACAGCCAGGGCAGATACTTACCATTTTTTAAAAATCAGTCCTCTTTCAGTTATCTCCAGCTGGGAGAGCAAAACAGAAGACAATAAAGCAAGATTCTCTGGGAAAAAAACCCTTGTCTTTCTGTGCAAAGCAAGTAAGATTGATCCTTTGTTGTTTTCATAGGTTCAAGTTCAGAATATTGTTCCCAAATTTTCTGTCTCTGACATGCACAACACACCAAGCACATGTTTTAAGACTCAGTTTGCAACCTGATCTGCCCAGGCAGACCTCCTGTTCCTGGGAACTCCTGATTTGTTTGGCCATGTCATGGGATGGAGACTGCCAGAAAAGAGGAGAATGAGCCTTCGTTTTAAACTGAAGATGTAAACTTCTGTCATCTTCTGGATAAAGAGATGTTCCATCTTCATGTGTTTTTCTTTTCTGCCTCCAGATGCTTCCTTCTCTCTGATCTGCTGGTGATTGGGGAATATGGTGTTTTGGAGATGGTGTTTTTGTGATGGTATTTTGGGGTTTTAGATGGTGTTTTGAAGCATTTATCTGTTCTGAAGTTACAACGTGGCTAGAATAACATATGCCTCTACAGTTTTAAAGCAGTAAGTTTCAAATTGACAAAACTGATCCCTTACAAAGCTCTGTTTAAACTCTTATCTTGCTTCAAACCTCTTTGTCAATTCAGTCTCTCGTGCAAGTTAAATAAGATTTAGGAGTGTCCAAACAATCATCTGTGCCAGTTTAAATACGTTTTTAAAAAGTATATAAAGCTCAGCTGAGTAAGGTTTTGTTTAGAAACACAAGTTTGCTTAGGAACACAAGTAGTAAAATATAATAAGGATTGCATGACCTTATCCCTACTTTCATAATTTCTGTGCTTCTTTCCATTCATCTAAAATGTTGTGTGTACAGGAGTGTATACAGCTCCTGACACATTAAGGAACAGATGTTCATTCAGCTTCTTGGTATGACCAGAATGCACATATATTTTTGGTAATAAAGGGGTGAAAAGAAAATTTGACCTTAACTGTTAGAAAAGAGTAATTTGAAACTATCCCAAAGTTTACTAAACTTTTTGAAATCTGAATTGCAGTGCTTGGTCAAGTTTGATTTTCTCCAGACTTATTGCCTTGTCCTGTATTGATGATGAAAATTCTCTTCATCACCTGCAGCATTCCCTATTCTTCACAGGGATACAGATGGAAGAAAAAAAGACTCTAATGCTAATAAACACGCAAGCCATTTATTTCAATAGTTAGTAATTGCTGTATAACGATTTACAAAAATTGCACATCCTCTGTTTAACTAAGGTTTTGCCTGTGATCATCATAATCAGTTCTGCCTGTTTGAAGAAACGCATGCTTGCACAGCTTGAAACATTTAAAACCTTTCAAGTCAGGCTTTGGCACCTCTGATGGTATGTACTGTGCTTATGACAGTTAATCATGTGAACTGAACTTTTTTCTCTTCCCTTTAAACTTGGTAGATTTAAGATTATCTTTTTTTTTCTCTCATATTATTTCTTCAAAGTTAAGTTTACAGTGCACGAAAATCCTTGACCTGGAAAATAAACACAGCACTGCATATAGCACTGTGGGACAGCAAAAGAAATCTGACCTAACTAACAAAAGAGACGCATCAGACAATGAGGGGCTGATGTTCCATGGTGCTTTTAGCAACAGTTTTAGAGTACCTAAACACAGGGATGTGTCTGCAGTTGTCTTCAATGTCCAGTACACTCCATAAAGGAGTTTAAAAAATCTGGTCCTTGAGTCTTTAATTTCCTCAAAGTAATAAAGGTTGACATATATTACAGACTTCAGTGGAAACAGCTGATGTTTATTCCCCCTGAGAAAACCAGGCTCTGCAGACCAGAATCTGCTGGTGAAGCCTGACCAGGCTCCTCTCACAATAGTGAAGGTGTCTAATTTTATACTTGTGGACTCTTCCAGTGCTGGAAGTATATCCAAAGAATACCTTCTTTGTGATTTTTGTTTTCCTAATATTCAGGTACATATTTTTTTTCCTGATCTGTGTTGCCTCTTTTTCCTTTGGCTATGTGGTTTGGGAAGAGTCTGTCTCTGTATCTTCTATGATCAGCCTTTCACGAGGAGTGGCAGACAGGAGTTAAATTCCAATTTTAGACTCCTTTTCTCTTGACCCTCTTGGTTTCTTCTCTTTCTTCTGTGCTCCAGACTATGGTGTCTCTCCATAGTATTCACTCCAGTTTGTTGATGTCTTTCTTGAATGGAGTAAGGGACAAAAAGAGCATTCCAAATGCACCCTCAAGAAAGCCAGGTGCATAATTACCAAAATAATATTTATTTTGTGTTATGACACTTACAAAATCCTTCCATGTTTCATAGAATGGAATATTCAGATGATGTTCTCAAGCCACTCTAGACATCCCCACTGGATGCGGGGGAACATAGCAGGGATGCACATTTTAGCATGACTGATAAATACTGTGTCCCATGTTTGAGTGAGCTGGGATGCTCCATGGAAAACAGGGATCCTGAAGTAGCACAACTGCCTTGTAGCCAATGCTACATTTGTGAGCAGTATTGTTATTATCAATCCTTTGGCTGTCCTATGTCAGACCCTCTGTTGTCATTATGCGTTCAAATATCAGTCAGGACATATCTGGACCAGATATGAACTGGGAAGTGACCTCAAAGAGGAAGTGTGCTGGAGATCTGAATAGTATGACCCAGGTCAGTTCTGCTCAATTACATAAAATAACCATTTCAGCCATGGAGTAGCCATTAGTGATATTAAGATATTAGAAAGATCATGATGTTTTCACATTAAAGAAGGCTGGAGAGCACAACAGAAGCTAAAGAACTTTTGTACCTTTCCAAGTACTTGAATAGAATTTGCATATGTCTTCTCATGGCAATTTGAAGGCACAGATTTTGGAATAATTCAAATTCTTTGGAACAGGTAAGTTATGCAAGAGATAATCAGGGCTTTAGGCTCAAGTTTAGTTTCTTAGAGGACTTCAGGGTAATATTCTCTCCTTAGATTGTGTCAGAGTGTACTCTACTATTCTGTCAGAGTGTACTCTATTATTCTGATTCACAGTATAAATGCCCACAGAATGTTTGCACCATCAAAATATTTTTTGAGAGACAAAAAATAATAATAGAATAGAATACAGAAATCCTTGCTTTTCTCCTAAAAAAAGGAAGTTGCCTCAAAAAAAGTCTATCCCCCTATCTAGACATCAGACTTCAGTATGATGCTGGAGTAGAAGAGGATGGTATAGATTGCCCCTCTTTTACTGTAGACATTCAGTGATTTCTTAAAATCAGATTCTCATAATGTTTCTCTTATTTTTGCTGCTATCATTCTCTTCATGCTCTAATGGCTACTTGTCTTAGATATTTCTCTTTCCTTTGAATAGTGCCTTGTATAGGGTCTGGCTTTGATGAGCACTCCCAGTTGCCACATCAATGCAAATTCTATTGTGAACATAGACAAGTGTTGCTAATACATGATTGCACTATATATTTGTGAAGTATTTCAGTGTTTCAGCAGAGAAGCAAGATAGAAATGCTGAGTGTTAAAGCACAGGGATTGTGGAGCTTGATTGCTTGTAACACCATTGGATTTGTTTTTCCATTCTATTTGTGTTGGGTGTTTCTGATGCCAAAAAATATTCAGTTCAAATTTCATTTCAGAACAGCATCAAAAAATAACATTAAGTATTGGATACATGCTTATTAATAGTTTTTCTTTGTGTCCTGCAGACCTTATATCTATAATATCTATAATAGAGAGATGGAATGTGTTGTACAAATTTTAGTGAGATGCTTGAAGTAAAAGCAATTCACACAAGTTGATGTGTTGATGTGGATAAAAAAGGGCCATACTGCAACAGAATGTTCACATAACCAAAATAATGACAGCATGTGAGCTGAAATCAGGTTTGGTTTAGCCCTTTCTGGTGGTGAGCTGTTTTTCTAGGTGATCAGAACAATGTTTCTGGGAATCACAATGAAGTGTTTGCAAAAGTCCTTACTAGTAGTTCTCCAGCAGAGTTATCATAAAGCAGACTTCTCATTAGGTGAAGTTCTCGACATGGGTAACAAGAAGATTGTACAACTGCTTTGCAATGAGATGTCATCCAGGACAAAAATTTGGAAGAGAAACATGAGTGTGCTTTCAGAAGGGTCCTTACAGAACAGTGTCTTGTTTCCAGCCTGTACATTCACACAGTGACTAATTACCATGGCATATCAAGGACATTTGTGATTTTCTAAAGGCAAATTAACAGGATTTAGGGAAATTTATAAGGAACTGGATAAATGAAGATATTTTTCATCTTGTCTTGTACCAACCTTGTAATTTTACCTCATTTAGCTTTTCATTTTGTTAAATATCTCACACAGTGTTTCCAATACAAATCTTTTTAGAAGATTTATTGTTTCTTGAGGAGCTGGAGAACAGCAGTGTGTCCTTTATCATACCCTTACAGTGTTGCCTGAAACCCAGCTTTGCTTATTGCATTATTCCACATTATCACATATACTTGGGCACGAATAGACTACTTTTCTTCAGGATTTGATTTAACAATTTCTTAAAAGGATGTATTTCAGGGACCAATTTTCCCTCTTCAATTTTGCTTACAGTTTAATTTGTTGACATGTATTAAGTAACTTTGAGAAGGTTTGCCTGAAAATTT
The DNA here is from genome assembly GCF_001522545.3 of Parus major. Lineage (NCBI taxonomy): Eukaryota > Metazoa > Chordata > Aves > Passeriformes > Paridae > Parus > Parus major. The sequence goes on from NC_031770.1 coordinate 18,699,109, forward strand.
ACTAAAGAGGCTGAACTCATATGTAGTCAGCATTTCTTCATCACACAGACATGCACTAGTCATAATGTAATTGGCATTTGACTCACACTTAGCAACCTAATTATTTTCTTGCCAGGATATATGTTAAACCAGACCCAGAGTGTGAAGATGTTTGCTGCCTATATACATCAAAACATAGCCTCCATTTTTTTCTGTGACCCTCATTAGCCTACATTTTGAAGGGAAGTCTTGCATTTACAATTACATTACATTAAATCTTGCATTTACAAACCTGAGAACTCAAGGAAGTTCTGGTTATTTTTAATGCTTTCATCTAAGTAAATAATGGGCTCACCCAGTGCTAGCAATGGCTGTGGGAGCTGAGATGGTTTCTGCTGTGAAAAACGGATAGTCTACACTGATGAAAGAAATCTCACTTATTCCGGGAGGCTAAGGTGTGCCCTGAGGTAGAACACCTAATTCTGCATTATTTCTTTCTCTCAGTCTCCCCAAGGGATCACAGTTGGAGTCTTGGTTAGCATCTACAATTTTTTAGATACCAGTTTGAGATTCCAACAATCTCAAACTCATCCCAGCCCAGGATATATTATCCAAGGGCAAAGGTCCATAAAGCACCTCTTCCTCTTAAACAGATTTTTACTAAAAGCTAGAGCTGAGTAATTGGCCAGGCTATCTGTTTAGTTTTCAGTCTTTTCCAAGGAATCTTCTTGGTGATGGGATTTTTCCTAGTGAGTGACGCACAGTCTTTCTGTGTGCAAAGATATATAGCAGTGGTTTACACCTGAAAAATATTTCAGCTGGCAAATATCCTTAAACCTTCTGCTTTTGTCTAAAAGTGATTTTAATCCTCAGTTTGGATGCACAGCAATGCTGGTTGGCCATTGTCAGGATTTTCTTGGTTAATGCAGCTTCAGAAATAAAGCAAGCACTAAGGCACATCTGAAAGGGGAAATTGTCAGACCAAGCAAGGTAATTGATATTTTTAGTACTTTATTGGTAGACACAAAGGAATGGTATTGGTGTATGAACTGGATTCCTCCTTTTCAAAGTCTGGCACATCTCACTTCTACAGTTCACATACAGTTTAGATTTAATGATAACTGGTAACGTATGCAACAATTGGGTACTCTGTAAGGAGTATTAAATGGATATAAATCTGAATGATCACCCTGGAAGGTGATCTGAGACTCTGGATCATTGAGGATGAAGGATTCTGTTTTCTTACCTGTGAGTATGCAAATGACATCATCTTAAAGCTACACAAAATACCAAAGTACCCCTTCCCTTCATGACTCCTCAACCCTTAACAATCACCTGGGTTTGCTGGCAGAGTCCTGGGCCCTGTTTGCCACTGGCATTTGCCCATTACAGTTAACCCAGAGGCTCCTCAGGTGCAGGGACTCGTTGTATCACCTACAGATGGGATGGCTTTGCCATGGTTTTGGAGACATCAGCTTTTCCATTGTCTGCTTTTCCTGACAGAAATTTCTCTTTCAAGCTTCCCAGTGGTCATCCTGAACCTTGCTTCTTTTCCTTGTTCTGTACTTTAATTCTCAGAAGGCTGTCCTTCTGAGAAGGATTTTGAGGAAGGCTTTTGGATTGCTGAGGCTTGACTCAGTCCCCACTGGTTACTCAGATTACTTAGCAGCAGTAGAAGCACTTTGCTGCATCTTCACTTTTCTGATACACCAAGAAAAAAGACCTCATATTATTCATGGATTTCAGGCAAGAGGATAAGGTAATACTGTTAAAACTATTATAAATAATGATTATGTCTTAATTTTATTCTTTTTCTTATAATTAATCTTGGAAATTGGAGGGAGGTCCTGGAGGACACAGCACTGTTGCCTGCTTCTGCAAATTCTTTTTGTCACTTTTATTTGTAATGTGTATGTTATATGTGATGTGTTGGCCTGAGTCAATAGTCTGGATTCTCATACAGGAATGTTTGCAATCAGTCCCTTACTTTTCAGGCTGTCTTCCCTAGGGAATGGGTAAAGACTTCATATTTCTTGTGAGCATTATGAGCCAGGGCACATACATAACAGGAGAAAAATCTGGTGTTAAATGAGGGACTAGGCTGAAATTACAGAGCACCACCTTGCAATTTCACAGAGGACATCTGAGGAAGAGAGCTTTGACCCAGAGATTTCCTCAAGGAAAACCCATATTTACTCAAGGATTCTTACTGTACGTGTGGAAGTGAAAACTGTCCCTTCACTCTTGATTCAACTTTTCTTTTCTTGCTTTATAGTTAGGTTATAACTCCACTGTACATTGGTTGGTGCTTTATTTCATTTCACTTTTTTTTTAAAGTTGTAAAAGGCTTCTGGTGCATAAATAACACTGAAACAAGGAAAAGAAGACAATACTTAATTGGGACATGTTAATAACTTGGACAAGGAGATTAGGGCTTTTGTCTGATTGCTTTTGTAGTAGCACTTTTGAATGGTCGCATTTTGTCATTTTCTTTTTTTTTTTTCCAACAGTGATTCCTGCTTTTTGCTGACTGGGCATTGACCAAAGACTAATTTTCTGTATATTTTCATATGTAGAAATCTGCATGTAGAAGTTTGGAACTCTACGTGAGTTCTCTCAAGAATTCTGAGATTCCTTAAAAAAAAGGCAGTTCTGAAGTGAGGTGTTATCACATGGGTTTTTTCCACCATCTAACATGACAAATATATTGTTTGTTCCTATCACCAAAATGCTGTACTGGAAAGACTAATATTAGAGAAATTAAAAAGCAAAGAAGGTGAAAATTAACTGTATTCCCTACCAACTGTGACAACATCTTTTGAATTTTCTCATCTCTTTGAAAAGGTATCAAAATCTGCAGATGAAAATTAAAAGCAGTTTTGGCTGAGCATGTGTCCTAGAAGTTCTGCAATTTTCTTGGAAAATTAAGGAGATTTAAAGCTAAGATTCAACCACCTAACTTTTGACCCATGACTAATGCCTAGAGAGAAGCCTAGTCACTCTGAGCTTCATTTCCAAGCAGTCAGAAGAGATGTAGCATGGATTTGGCTGAAGAGAGGAGAGTGTAGTTTCCTCTCAGATATGCTTCAGTGTTTCGTAAAGGGCCAGCTGGGATATTTGGAACTGAACCCATCAGCGCTACCGTAGTAGGAGTTTAGCCAGAGTGAACACAGCATCTTCAGGCCCTTCTAGGTTATAATCTTCTGCTTCATAACACTGGTTCTTTGGAAAAAATAGCCTGGAATGTTGTCTAAAACACAGAACTGAATCCCAGCAGTGGTCTCCATCACATTTATATCCACGCGTCTCTTCTTGAAATACCTCTAACCTCATCTCTATTGCTCATAGGCTCTGGATTGTGTTTATGAGTATATGTCTGGAATAGAACTCCTTCTAAAAGTGCTTTGTGCAAAAGCTACTTGGAGGTCTCTCTTCCAAGGATCAAATTCAGAGGCTTTCCAAACTGTGACCACAGATTGTGTCAGTTTTCTGTAAGAAATACAGTACTTCATTATTACCACAGGGGGTACTGTTGGCTTAATTTTGTACTTGAGTCACTACTGCTGAAATTATTAAGTTAATGATTTATGCTCCTATGATACAACAATCTCTAGTGTTTAAATTGGTTACTATGTTTTGTTTACTGTTTATAACTACCACAGTTGTTTTAAATGCCACTAAAACTACTTGCCAGCTTGTATGGTTTATTTTTCCCTGCAGATTTTTACAAACCACTTATTGATATAGTGGGGGGAAAAAACAAAAAAACTATAGTGATTTATGCTTGAAAAAAAATCCCAAGAGCTATGAATTAACCACTGTTCTGCCATATAGAAAAAAAACCAGCACTCTAGCAAACTGAACAATGGATGTCAAAACCTACTTATTCTAGCACTTGCTTCTGGTTTTATCATAGTGGAAAATTTGAGTGCTTTTTTTCTTTCTTTTTCTTTGAGTAATATGACTGCATCAGTTTTGGACTATGAGCTCACTAGTTTTTCCCCAGGGTTCCCCCTCATCATGCTATGTTAAGTACTTGATTCACTTAAACAGACTAATGTTTGCAAAGGTGGAAAAAATGTCCCAGAATTCACTTCTTGACAGAAGGTTAGCTCATTTAGCTCCTGGTGCACACAGAAAATTTGAGAGGCTGATTTACAGCTTCAAGGAAATAGTCTGATAACAAAGTTCAGGTAGATTCTGTGTCTCAATTGCTTTAAAGAAAAGCACTTTCTGTTTTTCACTGGAAAAAACAGTGAGGTCAGAGCTGAACTGCGTAGGGCAGAACAAGGAGGTTCCACCAGTGCATTACAGCAGTTGTGTGACAGTGAGCATTTTGCTTCACCCCACTGGGTGAAATTGTGGTCACAGTAAAGTGTAAAAAACTACATCTGATATCACATCTAGACCTCCTTTTGGCAGCTCTAGTTCCCATTTTGGATTTGTCTCCTTTTTATGTGCCTCCTGAGCCACTGCTTCCACATGCTTAGTGAGTTGCTTCCTGGTGGGTTTGTAATCAAAACTAGGGGTACAAGCTAAATGGGTTTATGGAAATATGTAAAACACACAGGATAACCCTTAGATAGCTGGAATCACATATCCCACCAACCTGGCCCATCCCCATAGACACGCAGACTGGATTAACCTCTGAAATGCTTTTCATTCAGCAAAGAGGTCATGCTGCTGTTCCACCCCTCAGCCTTCAGTGCTTCAGCTGCTGGCCTAGTTCCTAGCAGCTTCAGGCTGTGCAGACAGACAAAAAATGGATGGAGTTGATTAGGTGACACAGTCGGAGCCATCCCACCAGCCACAACACATGGGCTGGGATTTTCCCACTGTTGGGATCTCTTGAATCAAATACTTACCCTTAGACCAGCCTAAAATGCTGGTCAAGACTCAGAAGACAGAGTGATGAGCCTAAGAGTCTCAAGCAGAGGAGAGATGCTGACAAACGTAGAAAATCAGGTACAAGTACTTTTAAGACAAAAAAGAACATGATGCCACTTATATACTACAACATAAAGTAAACCCAAGTATTTTTAGCTAATAAAGGCAACACAGGACTCAAATATTTCTGTTCCAGTTTCCCAGCAGAGTGGCACAGATCCTGTGCTCAGGAGAATTGGTGCATTTGGGCTCCATCTGACTGGCTACATGAAGCAGTACATCCACCTGGTGATTTGCACACACATTCGCCTGGGGCTGCTGTACATCTGGCAGCCAGAGAGCTACCTTTTCTCTGGGCTCACTTATCCAGACAAATGGGAAAAATTATCTTTTACTACCCCGAGAACATTTCCAGGCAGAAGGAGAAGGATATATTCTGGGAAACCCAAACATTTAGTAAGCCTAGCTAGTGACACAACACTGACACAAGTGTGGCCTTTCACAAATTCATGTGATAGTTTCATTAACTGACAGCATGCAAGTGTGAAATCTTGAAATCCACAACAGAAAAGCTTCAAGCCCTACCATAAATGAATGTAGGCTTAACTTAAAAGTTTTAGGTATGTTTTCACATGCCTATCGGATCTTTCTGTGGATCCAATCCATCCTTCTCAACAAACACTGCAGAGCAAACGAAGGCATTTCATGTGGTGTGGGAGAATTCCTCTGGTAAAAAGAAAACGTTAGATATGTGAGAGATAAGAGCATCTTTTCAAAGAGGAGAAGTGGGGAGGGGGACAGGAAAGATCAGCTGTCCAGAACACAGCTTTGGGGAACTGCACCCAAGCCTGTAAACCCTTCCTACTATGGACTGTGAGAAAATACAGATGTGAGTAATTCCTCTTTAGATTCCTTTGAAATGCCAGTATGAATTTTACCTGTGCTTCAGCAGTGAATGGTGGGTGTCCAGGGTGCCTGGACTGTGGGACACACTGTTCATCCTACTCACATACACCACTGTGAGAACAGAAGTCCATGGGTGCTGCTGTCCAGACTCTCGTTAGGGAATACACCTACACAGAGAAGCTGGCAAAGGAAAATGCATGTAATCCTCTTGCTTCAATAAGTATCTTTTTAACCTAACTGAGCATCTAGTCAGAGATGAGTTGCACTTTTAATTTATTTTCAAAGACATTCCTTGTGAATTTTTCCAGAGCTGGAATGCTGTGTATATGATATTTCCCTTAATAAAGCATTCAGGAGTTGTTCTTCAAGGATGTATGTAAATATGGCAGTCTACCATGCAAGGGAGGTCGTGTAGAAGATCTGAGAACCTGCTGTCAGAACTACCCTGCAACTTTATTTTATAGGACTTGAAGTTTTTTTTTTTTTTCTTTTTTCCTCACAGTTTATAAAATAACACTAATCTGTATGTTAATGTGTGGCCTGTGAAAGGTGTGTGAAAAGTCGGCTTAGGATTTTGCAAGGAAAAGACTCGTCTCCTCTGATTTAGATGATTCAAAAGGTTCTGTAAGTGAAAATTAACTCATCTAGGAAAGCATCCATGGCAAGAAAAGCATGAAAAAAAAAATCCTTTCTGGCATCAGGGAAACTTTTTCATTAATACATTGGGGTACTATGACTATGGGAAAATAAAGGAAGGTGATAAATCCAAACTATGAGCTGTCTAGAAACACCTCTCCCACACACAACACATAACACACACCTCTGGAAGGCTTTTAGAGGACTAAGTGAATGATCTCAAACAGACCAAGTAAGAAAGGAGACTCATTTTAATTCTTTTCCCTTGATGGTCTTAGGGTGAAATACTGATATAAAAATGTAAGCGATTATTTCTCTCTTCAATGTAAAAGCTTGAGATTCGAACCTCGTGTTTCAGGAGTAAAAAAGAGTACTGAGCACAGCAGAGTTCCATGTCCACTACTATACCAGGAAGATGGTTCTTCCTAAAGCACTGAGAGCATCAAAACAGCAGGGGCAAAAGAAACTGCAAGCTCCTCAGGTGAAACTGTGCTCCTAAAACAAATTGGAAAAGTCAGTTTTCAGAAATTAATTGAAATTTTTCAATGTTTCATGAGTTTTAATGCATCACTACTGATCAGCCAGAAGAGAACTGTATAAAAAGAGACTCCAGTGAGGTATGAGGTGTTTGGCTGCTTTTACCAAGTAATAAAATTATGTAGTAAGATGGCAATAAAACATTTTTTTTTATAATTCAAAACTCCTTTTTTAAAATTTCTGGATGCAAAATCTGCCCTATTAGGTAAATGAACGTATAATTATGCTTTTCAATGTATAATTATGCCTTTAAAATGTTTAATAATGTTCTTTACAGTTTTTGCTGTATCAGGAAATATGAATATTAAGTTTGAAAATATGATTTTAGCAGCTTTTATTCTAATAAAACCATAACATTCTGGTATGGCAATTTCAGAGCTTCCTGTTAACTCTGGAAACACTTTTTACATTGATCTCTTCTCTGTGGTGACCAGTGACCTGAGAGAATGGCTCGGAGCTCAGTCAGGGGAGGTTTAGGTTGGATATCAGGACACGGTTCATCACCCCGAGGTGGTTGGGCAGTGGAACGGGCTCCCCGGGGAAGTGGTCCCAGCACCAGCCTGACAGAGTTCAAGAAGCCTTTGGAAGATGCTCTCAGACTCATGGTGTGATCCTTGGGGCTGTCCTGATCAGGGCCAGGAGTTAATGTGGTAATCCTTGAAAGTCCCTTCCAACTCAATTTTGTAATTCCGTGCTTCTATACACCCTATGTTCATGAAATTTGTATCAAGAATTTGTCTTAGAGGACTATATTGACTTGTAAGCTTCTTCTTTTCTGTTGGGAGGAAAAATACCAGTCAGAATGTAATTTGTTCAGCACTTTGTATTTTCACTAAAGTTGGTGGGAATTTAATTTCTGTCTAGAATTAAATTGTTTTAAACAACATCTGTTCATCCCTTGTGGTTTTATTCTGGAGCTGTGATCATTATTCGAGATGAGAGAGAGAGAGAAAAGGAAAATACTTTCTTTTCACTTTTATTTACTGCATTAAAATGCCTTTGTCACTTACCAAGTGAGAGGTTTATCCTCCCCCACTCTGTCTCCACTCCCTTTCTGCCCTCCCAGTCAGAGGCTGCTGTTATTTTTTTCCTTACCACCCTCAGTCACTGTATTATCTCTAAAACCGGTTTTGAAGTAAAACCCTGACAAACCCTGTCCACCAGCTCATTCAGAAGTGTGGCACACTGACACTTTGAGCATACGATTTGCTACCTCTTCCTATATTGAACTCTTCACTCTTGCTCATGCCTTCTGTTTCCTGCCCAGAAACCAGTCTTAAAGCTTACAATACTTGTACAGTCCACTCTCTCTCTCTCTCTCTCTTTCTGCATTTCTTAAAAGTTTTCTGAGAACTTCATTACACCAGCTGTCATACAGGGTTGTGCAAGAGGGAGGGGACCACAGAAGGTCATCCTCCCTCCCTGCCTGGCTTTTTTGCTTTGCCTTAGGGAAACCTCTGTGCTGTGGGCAGCAAATGCTCTTTTACTGAGCCTTAAATCAGAAGGAAAAAGTGTTTATTTCAGTGGACTTCAAGCAGTGCCCCAATACTTATGCATCTTAATGATACTTATTTAATTATTTACTTATTATTCTAATTATTATTTAATGATTGTCTCCTGACAGAGAGCAGAATGGATTGAAGAGGTGTCTGGGTCCTTGTCCCCTTCCTTTTGCATATTTTCCTAGTGACTGGGTTGGAAGAGAAAAAGAGAAAAGAGGAGATGGAAGGCAGAAGCCCCTTCAGTCACTTCCTAGAGAAGACAAAAACTTCATGCTGAAGCACAGAAAGTAGAGTTCATTTTAACATCCCTAATGAGAAATGAAAAGTAAACAGTGCTTCAAGAACAGCATGACAACTATCAGTAAACAGTTAAAACTTGTGTAGAGGAAACCAGGTTGCATCAAGTTACCAAATGTTTTCTATAATACTATATTTCTCTCCTGTGGACCATTAGGAAGACTGTTCTGCATTGGAGGACTAGTGTTGACAGCATACAGCAATGGACATTTCAATGAAAAAGTTGCTGTTTTCTTCCTCCTGAGATCCAATAAATATTTTATACATTGGGGTTTGCCTTCTTTCACTTCCATTATGATGCTAAGTACAGAATGGTGTTATTTATTTATGATACACTGTCTGTTTGCATGAACACATAACTATAAACAGGTACTTTCATTTTCTATGGAAGCTGTGTCAATCTTTTCCAATGACCTCTTACACTGATTTTAAACAATCTACCAAGCAATTTTTAGGGGCTCAAGCTATAGTTACATGACTTCACACCACTTTTTAAGTCTGTGTTTGATAATCTGTCATACACAAGCAAATCAATCCTCATTTGCCAAAGTAGTACTAATAGTGCTTCACTAGACTGTAAAATCACAAAGTCAACCATTTATGGCTTGTCCCCCACTAAAATCTCTATCAATGGAAATAATTTTAACAACAGGCTATCTGCCCTTCTCTTGCTCTTCCATATTCTGCACATCTTCAGAGCTTGACCACTGTCCTTGGTGGCCTTCATGTGCATGATCTCACTTTCAGGCCTGGGAAACCGGGCTCCCACAAGTACTCTGCCTGCTGGTTCCTGAGCTCAATATCTGTCATCATCATCATGGTCAGGAAAATACAGTTTTTGGTTGTGAAGTTCGTTGTTCTCAAGTCTGTCCTCCCAGGCTTTCCCCAAGGGTACTCCCCTCCAGCTCAGCCAGAGGAGAGGAAGCAGAGATGTAGTTGTTTTCCCACTCTGCTTAGAGAGCCCAGGACCCTGAAGCAGTTGTCCAAATGGACATTACAGACTTCTGGAGAGGCAGTTGTAATTAGTTTAGTATTACAACAAATCCATGGCTCCTTCCTGAGGGCAAGAGTAGCCCAGGGAGCTGTAATGAGGAACCTTCCAGAAGGTGAGCTGGTCCTCCTTGGGAAGGGTTCATCAGAGGGCTCTGGTGTCCTGGGCACTAGGAGGGAATATGTGGCATGCACACAAGACAACAGAGCCAAATTAAGCTTGTCAGCTGTCCTACACAGTCATGGTAGTAAGAGTTTAAAATAATGGCTAAAAGATCCATTGCTGCCTTGTCACCAAAAATTTCCTTTTCCTCAGCTGAAAAAAGCTTCAGGAAAATTGCAGGCAAAGATATTCCCCAGGACTGAGCAGTGGGAACAAGTAACAAGTGGATGGAAAGTGAACCATTGTGGGCAGTCCTGTTATAGGTCACCCTCTAGAAATAATGCCACAGAACTATTCAGCCAAAACTCTCTCAAGTTTTCCAGGGTCCTGATGGTCCTCACATAGTGTATAGTTTTCAGTAATAAGTTGATTTAATCTAGTTACCTAAATGCTGTGCCATGCTTTTCAGAGTCCTATATTACTAACCCAAGAAATATTTGTACAAGAGTTCTGGAAGTCTGATTTACCAGCCCACTTACATAGATTAAGCTGCCACCAGGAAGCCAAAGCCAGACATTTGTCTCATCTATGAATTAGGCTGATCGGTCAAAAGTGCCAGAAGCCAAAGCTAGATCTGATCATTAATTATTACTGATTTGCAGTCCAAGAAAAGAGAAGGTGCCTACATCATTGAAGTTTCTTTTTGTGATCAATTTAAATACTCCAATATTTTGAACACAGTACTTTTGGAAATCTTGCAGACTTTCCTCATATACCATAATACAGAGGTCTGCTAGCATTTTTCAGAGCACACAGATAACATAAAGAGAACTGATTGAAATGTAGGCTCAAAGAAAACCCCAGAACAACAGAAAAAGTAGTGCTTTTTTGAATGTCCCACCTGAATTCTAAAGCCCATGTGTGGCTGCCTTGGTTCCAAAGATGGTTTTTTGCTACTTAAGTCCTTCAAAGAATCAGTTCTAAACTGCTTAGCAGAAGCCATAATTTTCTAAAGATAGAAATTAAAATTCATTTGGACTGACATGGAAGGAAAGAGGGAAGGAGAAAAACAAGTTGTTTTTTTCACACAGCCTTAACAAAAATGCTGTGTTAATCTGACTGAGGAAAAAAGGTGCAATAAGAAGAAAACAAAAGGATGAAAAAGAGAAAATAAATATGGTTTGAATTAATAAAGTTTATGTTAAAAAAAGGAGAAAAGAATGATATAAATGACCTTATAACTACTTAATGATCCTTTAGAAGGATTTATCATGTACTGCCACTAAAATCTATTTTAAAACTCTACTCAAGGAATATGTGGGAAAAGCTACAGAGTTTTAGACGCTGAATGGGAGGATTTAAAGCATTATAGAAATTTCATCTGTAACCATTTGTGCTGAGTTTTTAATACCTTACAGTGACAAAAAGACTGGTGTTGAGGCAGAACCTCAGTTGACCTTGCAGTTGTAATTCATCACAGATGGAATTAGTTTGATTATACTTTTCATGCCTTCTTTGAAATTAAGCAACAGAGGCTGGGTAGGATCTTCAGCAAGTGAAATCACTGATGTTGTGGGTATGATCTCTCACTGCAGGCAAGTGGAGAGGCACTCTGAATGCTGGATGCTGCAGGATGAGAGGGGTCAGGTGCAGTGCAAGAAATGCACTTGTGTCCAGCTCTAACAGTTCTTCTCCCCAAAATCTCTGAAGGGCTGCCTCAAATCACACCAGTGAATCATGGTATTTAGCAGTGCAGGGCCTGTCTTGTCTAACTTAAACAATGCTCATTTAAAGTCTATCAGGAATCAATGGAGAGAGGTAGGAACTCCTACAAAACTTTGTATGGAGTTTACCAGACCAAGCAGACCAGAGGAGGAATGACTAATTTAGACTGTATGCCTAAAATTTAGGTGGCCAAGCCTGTGCAGTCTCTGTGGCTGTACCAGCTAGAGGATTAATGGATCACTGCTCATTTTGCTACCCCACCACAAGACTACCTTGAGTATGGGAGCAGTGGTAGTGGTGGGAGGATCTGGATGAGGGATCACTATACTCCTTGGAAATTCTCCTTTAGTGGAGGATTTCCCAAGACAAGGCTTGTAGGGGCAATTTCAGGTTTTTTTAATGCCACTTTAGGAGGACAAACTTAAAGTCCTGATTTTTCATGTATAGGGTTCCCATGTCAGCAGGAAGCTGACAGAGCTTTAATCCATGCCATAGTATACACCAAGCTTTCAGTGGAAAGCTGAGAGTAAGCCCCAAAATTTAATAAAAACCAGCAGTTGTGTCAGAAAGCTGCAGAGACACATCTTTCTCTTCTCTGTTTTTCTTTCACCTCTGTGATGCAAATGGACCTGTCAGTTGTTGCAGTGTGAATCTGACCTCATTTCAGGTTCATTTTTGCAAAGAATAGGAGGTCTGTTCACCAGGCTCTGAAGATGTTCAGATCCTGCTTATCCTTTGATCTCCAAAGTAGGCTGGGCTCACAGCCTAAGCATGAATTGCCAAAAATTCTGTGACCCCACACCTCCTCCTATTAATAAGATACCATCTGGTTTATAAGGGTGAGAGTAAATTCAAATTTAAAGTGAGAGGCATACCGCATAATGTGGGTAAATAAATGCATGGTGACATAGTGCTGTCAGTACTGTTTGCATGTGTGCAGTCCAGTCACATGGCCCACACATAGGTGGCCATACTTTAGAAGATATGGCCAGTTGCTTTGCATTTTAACTGGGCAATCATTATATTAGTAAGAATCAACCAGAAATCAAGCAGAAAGCAGAGCTTTAAATGTAGAGTTCTTTTTTTTTTCCCTTTTATGATGTTTCAGATAATCCTCATTCCTCAGTAACTTCTGTCAGCCAGAGTTGTGTGCATTTTTCAGCTATCAATTTTTGAAGGAAAAAATGTTGGGAGCTAGTAGCATGGTTTAAATTGGGGAAACCACCCAAGTGCTCACATCTGCAGCTGACCTAGGTTATCTCACACTCGTGAATCAAATATACCCCGGTACAACCACACTGGAAATGAGAGGCTAGTTCCTCTCTCACAGCCTCCAGTGTGAATCAGAAATCATTATTTTGGAGGAAGAGCAGTGAGGCTGCATAAAAGCATCACAAATTCCTGGAGAAAACCCAGCAGAGTTACTGGTAAGAATCAACCATCTACAAAACTGAGTCCTGGGAGTTCCAAGCGTTCTCACCCACCCAGTCAGATCATGTTGGAAGTAAAACAAAATCATCTTCCTCATCTTTGATCTGTGTTCCTGCTCCTGTGCTAAAGAGAGAGATGAAAAAAAAGAAGAAAGAAAATTAAACTAAGTATTTCAGAATTTTGAAAGTTTTGTGTCAGTAAAAAGTGAGGGTTTTTTTTATTTGTAGAATTGTAGAATCAAAGAATATTAAGGGGTTAAAATGACCCTTAAAGATCTCCTAGTCTCAATCCCCCTGCCTTCGGCAGGGACACCTTCTACCAGACCAAGTTGCTCGAGGCCTTATCCAGCCTAGCTTTAAACACTGCCAGGGTTGGGGCATCCAAAACCTCCTTGCCATCCAAACCATCCAAACCATTCAAAACAGGGCAACCTGTCCAGGGTCTCACCTGGGACTTTATTTCCTGAACCTGTCTCTTTTCCTACCAAATAACTGAAGGATCATCTTCATTCCAGCCTCAGACTGCAGTCTTACAAAACCTCACAAACAGGCTTCCTTGCTCCCTCTCTCTCACAATGTCAGGAATATACATTCACACTTCTCCCAGTCTAAGCAATGCAGAACAAGGATTTTCAATTAACAACTTGTACACAAGATTCTCACAAAGCAAATTATACTTTTGCTGAGCTACAGCATGTCTTGTGTTGTGCCAAAATGTCAACTCCCAGAATACAATGTGTTGAAGTGAAATATTAAAATTCTGCTTTTCAGTTTGTCTAGTCATATACACCATATTAACATAGGATATTAAGGAAATACATGCTAGGGATAGAACTGCCAACAGACAACATCTTTTTCATGGCTGGGCTAAATGTCAGCTTTCTGATAGTGATGGCAGGGGAGCATTAGTCAAGTGTGAGCTTTGATTAAGAAAAACATCACTCTGGATGAAAAGCAAAAAAGAAAATGTGCCATTAGCTTTGCAGCATAGGTAGAGGATTAAATCAAAGAGGGACAGGCACTTGTTTGCAATTATGCTTGCATTATTAGCATCTATTATGGAACAAAGGGTTGTGATTACATTCAAGACTGTGAAATAATGATCTCTGTGTGTGAAAACAGTTGATTATTCTTTCAGAAAGTAATGCTCCTTTTTCCAGGTTCCTCCTTGCATATGTATTGTTACAGTCTCTCAAGACGCTCACAGACACAAGACAATTTCTAATCCATTTAAGAGGAGCCAAATCCAGGGAGCTGACTATGTTGCTTCCACATGCTGTTTTCCATCATTTTCATTAGCATTATGAACATTTGTGGAAGAAGGAAGGAGAGAGTGTGTTGCAGATGCCTTCTCAGGCTGAGGAGTCTGTAGTTCGAGTTGCTCTGGTTCCTGCAGCAGAGCATGATCCAACATCCAGCAAAGCGACTGGGACACTCTCCAGTCACCTTCCCAAAACCCCACAGCCATTTTATGGTGTAACTCAAGATCTCTCTGGTGGATCGATAAATGGCCCAAGCAGGCTCTGGGGTTGGGAACAGCCACTTTACATTTCATGTCTGTACAAAATACTAGTGGAAAGTGCAGGAAAACAATAGCAAGTCTTAATTTTGCTTCCTAGCTAACAGCATTTCATTTTCCCGTGTCCAACCTCAGATGCTCCTTTCATGCCTTTGTTGCCTATTTGTATCCAAAGAAAAGTGCAGAAGAATGAGAGGCACACAGAGCTGGGACTAAGTTTTCCCATGTCTCTCCCCAATGTACATGGTGGGAAGACCACATGAAAATCTTTATTGCAAAAGTTTCTCTGAGGGGTTCGTGCTGTAGCCATGCCAGAAAAGCTCAGAAAATTAGCTTTATTACATGTACCTCCTCAGGAGATTTTCTTGTCTGAGGACATTTTATTTACAAATAGACAGTCTGTTCTGCCATGGATTCTTAATGCAGCTGTGCTGAAGGCACCATTCAGGACTTCCCTGAAAGGTTTCAGTTATGTCTAAAACCTGAGGAAAATGTCACCTAAAGCTCATGGGGAATGCGATGGGTTTCCTCATACCCACTGCAATTATTCTTCACATGCTGTGAGATGCATCTGTAGAGTCTGAAAACAAGAATCTGTCATCTGGTTTTATTTTGTTGTTCTTGAGAATGCCAAGTTGATTCAGCAAGGTCATGCATGGTCTAAATATATGCCAATAATTTTTTTGTTGTTGTGAAAATCATCTTTAGATTTATGACTGTGAACAATAATCTAGCTTAAGCTCAGTTTTCTAGTTCTGCATGCTATTTTGAAAATAAAAACAGCTACAAACTTTGAGCTTTTAGACCAACCTTGAAGTTGGCATGAAAATGTACATGCTGAGCTATCAGTTTCCTAATGTTTGTACAGTGAATATATTCCCTTTCCTTAACCCTGCAATGTCCTTACATTTAAGTTTCAGTTCTTGTACATCCACTCTGAAGGGTACTTTGGAGCTTGTGACATATTTACACTCACAAAGGAAGTGGTCATGGTTGCATCCTCCCTTTTTGCTGTTTTTCACTGAAGCTCCAAAGAGCATTCTACATGAATGTGGTTCCTAGAGGCTGTGTTGCAGCTGGACATTTTTCAAAGCTCATTGAAAGCTGTGAGCAAACACATAAAAGTTATGGTGTGGAAGTTAATGGTTTTGATCTGAGTTTCAGCAATATCAATATTACTGGAATAACTTTGGTGACCACATAAATGTATGCATATTTGTTTTTAGAAGTTGGTTATAGTCCCATGTACCAGGGTCCCATACACCCAACAGAAAGTTTTACAGTGAGATGTGGCAGCTGCTTAATGCTGCACAGGAAAGCACAATTTAGGAGAGTTCTGTACAAAGCTCTGCTCTCAAACCATTTTCACAACAGCATTGATTTATGTGTAATTAAAGCATATAAAATTAAAGGGTGATTGGAGAAACAAAAAATTACAGCCAGCTGAAATAAAAGGATTTCAATAGAAACAAATGTATAATTATTGGAAACAGTATTTTTCATTCTCAGTAGGTTTAACAACAACATTTCTGAGAATGTGTCAGGGACTGCTTCGTGATCTCAGTCTTTGGTATGTAGATTTATGTTGTTTCCAAAAGGTGACACTTCTTCATATAGAGGGCCTATATAGATCTAATTCATCATCAGCTCAAGAACCAGCTCAGATAGGCAGATTAATAGGATCATTCTAAATTTAGTTTGAATAGCTTTTCTAAAGTGAGCACATACTGACAGCTGGTAAAATGCTAAGATTACAGTGCACTTGCAATGAAAAATAAATTAGTTTATTGTCTCATTTTAAAATGTGTCAAGTTGTAAAAAAAAAAAAAAATCATCTGTATGTTATTGCTCTAAAATTATAAAAACACAAGGGCTCCTATAGTAGTAATCCCTGGAAATTTTTTGCCTCATAATGATGCAGTGAGCAGGTGTTTTATATTCTGACCAGAATCAAATAACACAGAATCACAAAACCAAACTGAGGTTAGAAGGCACCTCCGGGGTTATTCCTCCCCAAGTGCAGGACTTTCCCTCTGCTTTTGTTGATGTTCATCCTATGTCAAACTTGGACCTGATATCAACCCCTGGGTACATGACCTGTGACCAACTTCCAGCAGAATTCCTTGCTAAGTTCAACAGCTCCTCAGGTTTCCAGCCCACTTTGCTGTCCATTTATCCAGTCTGTATCTTATCCGTTTGTCTGTGATGAACATGGACAAAGAGCCTTGCCAAGGTGAGGACAGACAGCACAAACTGCTCTTCCCTCACCCACAGACACTGTGAGTTACTCAGTGTGATTCCCCACACATGGTGTTGGTGCCTCAAAATCATCCTGCTCTTTGTATGTATGGAAATTATTTCCAGGAGGATTCTCTCTATCACTTCTGGGATAGTGGTGAGGTTGATTCTTACCAGTTCAAACTGGTTCTGACCAGTGCTGACTGCTTTCAACTGGATAAAAGAGGTAAAAACAGTTCCAACTGGTTTTGACTGGTTCTGACCAGTTCAAACTGGTTACAGCTTATTCAAACTGGTACCTAATGGTTCCAACTGGTTCAAACTGGTTCTGACTAATTATGACCAGTTCAAATCAATTTGGAACTGGTTGGAACTGGTTTGAACTGCCCCAAACTGGTCAGACCAGCTTGAACCAGTTTAAACTGGTCAGAACTAGTTGGAAATTGGTTGGAGCCAGTCTGAACCCACTGGAACCAGTAGGAACTGGTTTTATTTGGAAGGAAGCAATTTGAACCAGTCAGAAGCAGTTTGAACCATTTTGAACTGGTTGGAACTGGTCTGAACCGGTTTGAACCATTGGCGATGTCAGCCTTGTACTTCATGGAAAGAGCTTCACAACCCTTGAATTGTCACTGCTCAGCCATAAAATGGCAAAGAACTGAATGTGCAGGAAGCTCCAAATATCTCCCCAGCCCCCGAGAAGATCCCTTCATCCAAGGGCTGAAGCTCATTGGCAGCAAAGGGCACTGCTCACCCTTCTCTTGATCTATGGGGAAGTGAAGTGCTTCTGTTTCCAGACTCCCATTCTAAAACATTTCCTGAGAACTAAAAATGCTTGAAAAATGTAAAAGAAAACAGTTACAGAAAAACGATATTAAAAGAAAATTCCAAACTGCAGTGAATGCCTCCAGCCAGATTTCTAAACTGGGCAGCAGAGTGAGAGGAAATGGCAACATATTTTTGCAGCATTTACACTTTTTATGCTACTGCTGGCACACACACTTTTGTGCCTGTAGAGAGAGCAAAATATTGGAGTCAAAACCCTCCCTGTAGATCTGAGAGCAGAATAATATTGAAATTCAGATCGTCGGTGTAGGTCTGAAGATACAGTCCTGCCCTTGAGTTGAACTGCCTGTATGAGGTTGTGAGGGGTTTCTGGGAAAGCTGGCAGCGGAATCGGGATGAGTGAGCGGGGCTGGTGGCTCTGCTGAGGGGACAGGCAGGTCCCTGCAGGGAGGCCAGAGCCAGCTGGCCAGCCCAGCCTGTGGCCAGGAGCTCTGCCGAGCCTCTTGCGGACAGGGAAGGGAGTGGGAAGATTCTGCTGGGAGGATGCTGAAGGTCCTGCTGGGAGAATGCTGGCATTGTTCAAGTCTTAGGGAAGAAGAGGCAGAGCAGGTTGGATGAGGAGCCCCAGGAAACCCAGCATTGTTGCTTAGCAGTACTCAGAGGAAACGATTTTGTTTGTTTGCTTGTCTTAAATTTTCACATAAGTACCCTGAGTCCCTTTGAAATTTGTTTTAAAATGAATGAAACACAGCATTAAGTGTCTGATACATAAATCAAACCATTACTGTAACTGTGGAATGATCGGTAGAGACAAACAGTCTCTCTTTAGTTTGTTACTAGCCTGGAAAAAGCATTAATTAGCACTAATGAATCACCAGAGCAATGCCTGAGCCAGGTTTCCAGCATTGCCAAAACACAAGCATGATTCAATTAATGCTGAAGGTTTTAGTACATGTGTTTTTATGGAACAGTATTTTGACACTAGTGTCTTTTTAATAATGCTTTGCAAATCTCTTCCAATATTATTGCGTGCAGACTGAGCTTCCCAATTTACTGCAAACAATAAAGAGTCAGAATGCATCTGTGACCTCCTTTTGGAAGAAATATTCATCTGGGTAATGTAATTATTATGTAAATTACTCAAAGTTAATGGTATTTTCTATTTATGCTGGATTTACTGCTGTCAGAATTGATGACTGCCTAGCACTAGAGCTTAGATATTGGCGCAAAAGTTAATGTGTTATTTAATTTAATTT
This sequence comes from Parus major, assembly GCF_001522545.3. Classification (NCBI taxonomy): domain Eukaryota; kingdom Metazoa; phylum Chordata; class Aves; order Passeriformes; family Paridae; genus Parus; species Parus major. The sequence goes on from NC_031770.1 coordinate 18,717,900, forward strand.
AAATATTCCGAGAAATTGCTCCTAGTGTGTAAACAAAATCTTATCAACAGACCTCCAGAACAACTTGTGTTTTCATTGGTAATCTCTGCAATTCAGAGACAGGGGCCAAACTGTGCAATCCAACTCAATAGGGGATAATGTGGGATCATCCCAAAGAGTTATGGGAGACCAGCTATGATTCTTGCCTGGTATCCTTGGAGCAGGGGGAAAGACAGTGCAGCTTCTGCCTTCTCTGTGCAAAGACTTTCATCCTCTTCAGGCAGAGTCTGAGCTCAAGCCGAGAGGTGCCAGAAATACAGTACCTGGTCCATGAAGTGGCACAGACTGCAGCTGCTGCTTCATTGCCATCCTGGACTGGCTTATTCCCAGACATTACCATCTTTAGGGACAAAATGTCTTTCTAAACCCAGAAATGCTCACATTTTCAGATTCAGTACAAAGTGGTTTGCTCTCTGCCATCTATGAAAGTGAAGGCAGGTGAAAGGCTTCCTGGCTAAAGCTGGCTGAGAGGGAAAGTAATAAAACAATATCCATGGTGGTGTTTCCTGTTGGGTGTCAGGAGCAGATCCAGCGCCTCCCTCTGTAGCAGGAGACTCGCTGAATTTTTTTCAACAGTCTCTGCCTTTCAAAAGAGACTCAGAGTTCCGTGTTTTAACAGAACAGGCCAGTTCGTGTTCCTGAACCACCCACAGTGCTTGGAGTGGAGATGCTGGAGTCCCTAAGTATGCAGAAATGTAATCTTAATGCCAGTACTCACCAAAAGTGAACTACCAGTGCATGTAACCTCTTTTCTTGCCTTTCTTCCATGTCACCTTCCAGGCCCTCCATCCCTTAGCTGAAGCTGAAGCTGCTTCCTTCAAGGGGAGTCTGGAAGGTCACCCAGAGTACTGGATGGGCAAAGGAAATTCACTGATGGGGGGAAAGTAACAGTTGTGGCAACATGAGAGCTTTACATTTCCCCCTGATTAGTAATTTGAATGTACTGTTGAGGAAAGGGCATTTTGCATTTTCTCTGGAAACACTTGATGTGGTCATTAAGACCATGAACTGATATTACCACTGCTAAGTGGACATGGAAGCAAAATTCCCTCGTGCAGAGATAGTCTATACCCGAAACATTTATTGGAATCTCTTTGCCCTTCATCTGCCTGAATTCTGAAGTGTTGAACAAAGCAGTCTAACTGTAAGCAGAATCAAATTTGCGACATTACAATTTCACATCCCAGATGGCCGTCAACTTTGCCCATTTCCAGTTATGTCTCAGGCTTGCAGTCATCTACTCATCTCCTCTGCTGCCAAGGCTGCCTGCTGAAAGTCTCTTTTCTTAAGAAAGGCCAAGCAATCACTCAGTGGGAATACACGAGGCTGTCAGCTCCTCCTATACCACTAACACTGGGCTTGTTGTAATCTTTTCCACTATAAGCCAAAATTTCTCAGCACTAACAACCCAGATGTACACATTAATTTTGGTCTGAAACTGAAAACAGAAGGAATTAGGCCACCCAGCTCTGAACTAAGGACAAACTTCCCAAACTATGTGTTGTCCCTATGAGAAAAGTATGGGTCTCAGTTGCAGCTGGGAACATTTATGACATTTGGTATGTCTGCACATTCTCACTGCGAGGGACAGATTGTCGAATTCTGCTTCTAGTTACATGCATGCAGCCCAAGTGAAATCAGCAAATGATGACATCACCAGCCTCTACAGTGAAATCTAGGTCTTTTATAAGATTTGATAACAGTTTTCTTTTCTGCCTACTGTCACATAAATAAAATAGGAAATTACACTTTAAAGGATTGCAAAATAACTTTATAAACACAGTACAAAACAAGAAAACATCAGTCTTAAAACAGGTAACCAAATGCCTTCTAGTAAAACCTGTTGGCATTGATGTGGTGTGTTTCTGACATAGCTTTAATTGCATGTAAATGTTGAATTTGAGATACTTCATGTGAGGCTGAAACCTGAGAGGAAACCTAGCTTGGTAAACTGAATAGCCTACGTTAAAGAAATTATTTACAGAGCAACACCAAGTCCAGCTGAAGTTCCCTGTATTTTCACAAAGCCTACTGTTTTCTCCAATCGTCCTCTGTAATGTATAAGCTCCTTTCTGTAGCCTATGCAGATGGGTACAAGCCTAGATGTTACCTGTTACCATTTTCCATTTGAATCGTGTCACTGTCTCTTAGCACAGGTTTATTTAACTCAAAATCCTCCTGTATGGCTTAGGGGGAAACATGTAGAGCTACCAGAAATACTGTTTTCTCTAAAATCCAAATTCCTGTTATGCCCTCAGATGTAGCTAACAACCCTCCAGAACAAATGACCTTCTTAATAATGGGAGAATGCACATTGCAGCCATAATGTGCACTTCCAGTACAAGTCCTCTTATCTGAAGTTCCTGTGGGCTATGTTAATGTCTCTTCTCCCTTCATCCAAATGCTCAATCTATTGTTTTATCCAGCAGAGCAATTCCCCAAGACAGTGCTTGTGTGCTTGCAGTATGTTAGTAATCAACAGTTTGCCCAATCATATTGACTCTGGGGAAGCTATCCCTAACCATGTCCCAGTTGGAGAGTGACAACTGCCTGATGTATTTTAGCAGATGAAAACCTTTTTATAACATCCTCATACACAAGACAGAGAAACACTGACTTTAAAATGCACAGGACTGGCTTAAAACAGTAAAAAGCCACTGCAGAAGCAATGATTATTTGATGTTTCATCATAGTTTAAGGGCTTTCTGACAGATTATAGCACTACATGTTATAAGACCAAATAAAGTTTGATATACATGAAAATTAATGCAGTTTCATTTTGATTAGGACAGCAGAAAATCACTTCTTTATCAATCTAGGCAGCTTTGGTTTTTCCTAGATATGACATCAAAACACATCTATCTAATCTTTTTTCCAAGACCAGCTCTCTTGATAGCAGTGTTCAGGAGAGATTGTCAAGCTTGAAGCCACCTATGAGAGCTTCTGCTCCGTGATTGTCTCTCTCAGAAGAATATAACTTGGTTGGTGTAGGTCACTCTTAACCAGAAGATTGGGAAGCTGAACTGTCAAATGGACCCATAGAAAACTGTGGGGGTCGGTCTCTTTTCCCAAGAACAAGTGACAGGATGAGAGGAAACAGCCTCAGTTGTGCCAGGAGGGGTTTGGTTTAGATATTTGCAAGAATTTCTTCGCTGAAAATGTGATCAGGGATGGAAACAGGCAGCCCAGGATAGTGGTGTAAACACCATCCCTGGAAATGTTCAAATAAGGTATGGATGTGGCACCTGGGTACGTGGCTTAGTGGTGACCATGGTGGTGCTGGACTCAATGGTCTTAGGGCCCTGTTCCAACCTTACCGATTCTATGATCCTAACTACAGAAAAATAAAAAGTAGTAGCAATATGATTTCATTTTTCTTAAAAATGGGCAAGGATATGAAAATAAGAAGATCATTACTTGTTGGTGAGTGATTTTGGAAAAAGTGAGCAAATATGCCAGTAAAAACACTGTTGGTAAAAGGCCTGGATGTGTGTGTGGATCTGAGCTGTTAATGTGATGCACTAACAGTCAGTATTTCACTTCCAGCAAGAGCAAGGAACGCAGCAAGGGAAATGCTCCACCACTCTAATTAGGCCTACATGTGTGTTTATGAAAAAGTGTGACACAGATCACATGGAAAACATCATCAGTGCTGAATCTTTTGGGTGGTGTTATCTTGCCTTTTCAGAACCAAATGCAACAGCTCCTACTATTATTTTTCTTGTGTTTCCTTGGGGATTTTCCCAGCTTCAGCAGGGCTTTGCGAGCACATGTGAGTGAAATATCCTCATGGTCATGGAAGGGGAAGGCAACAAGCTGGTGAAGATTTCTATAATGAGATACCTTTATCCTCATTTTACACACTTACTTACCTTGCAATAAAGATAAGATGGGGGATGAAATTCCAGATTCATGCCCAAAACAACAGAATCAAGAACCCCATCTCATCTGCAACCTCAGGGTTGGCAGAGCCAACGTACAGAAGTTCAAAAGGTAAATTTACATCCAGAAGCTGCTGAAAGCAAGGGATGGGTTTTAATCTCTCTGCAACGTGACTATAAAACCACATTGTGATCTTAAGTTACAGCATGTATGGATACAATACACTGAGGTCCAGAGTTGCTCTAGCTTTACAAGCAATGTAACAATCGAAACATGGGACACAAAGCACATTGCCCTTTTAAATCTAAAAATCCATGTATAAAATGCATTAAAACTGCATAAAATCTGCAATGCTATGTTGTTACAGAAGACACTGCCTTGCTTGTCAGGGAACTGGTACTGCCTGTGTCTGCCTGCTTGGTGGACTCTAGATTTTCTTACTTCCATATTTAAAGATTAATGCTTTTGTAGTTCTTTATGATAACTTAAAAATTCTTCAAACATTTAGGCCTAGTAAATGTTGACTTTCTTAAAATTCTGTTCTTAAAATCTTTGCTGATTACAGCAGTTATCTGAGTGAAAATTAAGGGTTTAGAGAGACTGTCTAAAACACTTTTCTTCTGGAGCGGAAAGGTCACTCCCGGAAAAACACTATGTTAAGAAACCTTTGTACCATGGCTTTTTGTTTCATATTATGACCAAAAATTTCAAAGGAGACATTCTGTGATGTGCATCCTGGTACCACGAGACTATTGAGAGTAGCACCTGCAAGACAGCACTTTTCATGTGTGTATGTGTACTATGTGAAAGCAGTGACTCTCTTCAATTTCATAACTCAATTAAACTCTAGAAAAGCCAAAAATTGTGTTTATGCTATGATAAGCACAAGTTGTGAAAAAATGAATAGAACCAGGGTTCATCATTTTTTCATCTGTCCATCTGTCTTGTTGATGCTTATCAATTCCTTCTAATGATGTGCCACGGTCAGATCCACTGAGTGGCAAATTTTGTGAGTTTCAAAACAAGGAAAAATGCACCATAATTTTTTTACATATTCTAACTGACTGTAAATGCAATTGAATATGTGGGACTTCCTCCAGCTTTGTTCTTTGGTGGATTGCTATTAGCTTACATTCGAAGTCTCTGTTGGCCACACATTTCACATTGTTCTTCCAAATGTAATAATTTCTTTCTTTTATCTGATCTCCGACAGTCTCTCTGTTTTCATCAATATTTGACAGCAATTCCCAAAGATACAATATAGTCCATTCTAATATCCTTGTGCATACTCTCTTCTCCCTTTGAAATCCAATACCTAAGCAGTGAAATAATTTATTGTGCCTTATTTAGAATTTTATTTTTTGCATGTGTTTTGATACTGTCCCTTTGAAATGAAAGTTATTTGGAAATTTAAACCAACTGTTCTCAAAACATAATAATGAAATATTGTACAGTCTTCCCCCATTTTCAAAGATTCAGTGTTTATCACATTTTCTTTCCACACACTGTTTAAATATTTCTTTCACATTTTACACCCCAAACTATAATTTTAGCCTAATGTACAAAATCCAATTTACACTAGCCACCTGAAAACAAAGTTCAAAAACAATCAGTCCTGCACAGGTCAGTACCACCATGAAATCACTGGACCTTTTAAACTGAGGGATCAACATTGGAACTGAGCTTACTTTATCTAGCATTTTCTAGCAACAAGAGAACATGCCATATGTAAAAATAAGAGAAATAAGTTTTCTGAATAAGCCTGACTATTGGCATGATCCCTGAATGCACAGATTTAACAGTGAAGATGATACCTTTTCAAGCAACTTATAGAGAAGTGCTGGATTTTTTGTACCTGTCTGAAAGACAGGCATTAATTAAATACAGGTTAAAGAGGTTCTGCTCAAGGATAAAATGGTAAAAAACACTTGATTAAAAAGCAGACTAAGTAATTTAGAAATGCATTGATATTTCTTAACCCTAGAATTAATATTCAGGATTCTGGATCATATTCGGTCGTAATTAATACGGAGATGCACTTACACTTACAATAAGACAAATTGTTTATTCTTTCATGTTAATTTTTTAACTCTTAATAACAGACTTATAAATTCTCACTGAATTGAGACAATGAGAAAAATTATTAACTAGATGTTGTAATTGATAATGATTTTAGAAATGCACTTTTCAATTGTGAGGGAAGACCAAGAATGAAGTATTGCTCTGTATTAATTAAAATAACATTAATATACTAACCAGTATGTAGAAGAAACCAAAGTACATTATTGAAGTCCAACAATACAGGAAATAACTATGGCAGGGCTGAATACATTAATTTTTTGCCCAAGCTAGAACAGGTACAGGTCTTGGAAATGAACATTAATAAGAGTTTCCACCAAAAAAGATTTCAAACAGAAATTTAATTTTCACTTAAAATTAAATAAGTTACTACATTAATTTTAGCAAATAGCTATTTATAAAAATTAAATAAAACAAAGCTTTTCAGCAATGTCCAAGATGTATTTTGATTTTAAAAGTTGACCCTTTTTTGTATTAAAAACAAAAAAATTAAAAGTGATCAGCTCTTAACCAAAATACATACTCCTTTTATCTAGATAAGATGTTGCTACTGACTTCAAACATTTTTTAAATTTGTATTTCATGGGAGTTTGGAAGTCTTGTTCCTTTCAAAGTAGCAGAATTTCCTTTCCAATGACAAGCCAGTTCCTGCCTACTCAGTTATGCAGTTATGTTGTTCCTGGGCATAATCTTAGTCCTTCTGTTCAGAAGAAAGGTTCCCTCTTAGGCATCAAATATATATCGCCTTTAATTTTCACAAAAATATTAAGGTAAGGGCGAAAAATGTCTTCCTACAATGTGGAAGTGGTAAATTGGGCTCTTTTTCTGGCCAGATCTTTGACAGATCTCTGAGTGACTCCTTTGGTCTCCAGCACCTGAATGCATGGCTGGTCTGTAGTTGTGAGTGTGCTGGCTGCCTGAGCCAGGATGATTTTGATTTTCTACCAAGAAATTCATATTTCTCATGTAGCATATTCAAGCTCCATCCTGACTGCAAGTATAGTTCTTCCCTGTGTGCCCCTCAGCAGTCCTGACTAACTCTAAGTGCTGTGTTTGGAAGCAGGTTAGCCTGTTTCATCTGCCCACATGTGGTATCAGTTCTGCACCATCTTTTTGGGGCCCACAGAGAAACTGAGCTGGAATCGGATGAAAAGAGCTCTTTCTGGAAGGGGAAGAAACTACTGCCTGTGCAGTTCTGCTCATTTAAGGAGGGAGGAGATTGTATTTGTGGAGTTACCTGTCTCTCATTCAAGCTGCAAGGGCTACCAGCAGTCTGAGCCATGGTATTTGTGCATTTTCTTTCCATGAATGCTGAATATTCCCATAGCATTCCCTAAGTTATGTGACCACTGACTCAGTGTTTTTCTGGGTTTGCTACCAAGAAGTAGCTTCTTGCAACCTGGTTCTCCCCTAGCTGAAAGGATTAAATATTTCTGGACCAATGTTTCATATTCAGGTTCTGGAGCAGGTCCCTCAAAGAAGAGGAGAGGTTTTGATTTTAGGTATTTAAAGGTTTCACGAAGTTTCAATTTCTACAGCAGTTCCAGTATGGAGTCAGCTGGTTCAACCAAGAGCTGTGAAAATAATTACTTAAGAATTGAAATTTCAATTCATCTGTCAAATAATGTTGAATTTTACTAAAATTCCTGATATTAGGGCAAAAGGAAGAAAGGGTTTGTGTGTGAAATGTACAGTGAGATACAGTCCAGGAAATATCTGCTATCCCTCCACTCACACCACAGTTTCTGGGGAGAAGGAAAGGGGGAGAGGTGGGCTTGTTTTATTTATAATATACATTCTTTCCACTCTTCTTTGGTTTCCTTTTCTTTATGTTGTTCTTTTACCTAGCAAGCACCGTATCAGTCCTCTTAAACCTTTCAGAGTTTGGGACATTCTGCTCACTTGAATCAACATTCATGAAGTGTTTGGGATTTGGGTTTAGGGTTGTGCAGAGGTGATCAGAATTTTGTGAGGAAACAAGAGAATATGTGTGGTTTCTAAACCCATGAGTCTGAAGACAATGTGGATTAGCAAAATCTGGGGCCTGAATGGCATCAGGGACAATGGAAACAGAAGTTCTAGATGGGAGAAGAAATGAATGCTGGAATCAATGGTATTGCCCATGAAAAGAGACAAATAGAAACAGCCTGAGAAATGTTTATTATCTTGTACTTGCTGGGCTATCCAGAATGAAGAAATATATAACCAATGGAAAAGGAAAGAACATTCAAAAACTGAAAGCACATTTTGAG